>NW_003315691.1:0-11999 GCF_000151355.1 Fusarium vanettenii 77-13-4 | reverse complement strand
TGAGGAGGCAGCTGAGCCGTCGACCCCTTGGGCTTCAAGGACCCCAAAGACCGTGATTGAGGCCGGATCTCAGTCTGAATACCTCGAAAGGCGGATCAGAAGGCATCAAAGTAGCTCCCCAGAGTCAATTTTAGAGGCTCTACAGTCTCTTGCGAAGGGAACAAAGGCTGTTATGCATCGGGTTGCCTTATTGACCGCTGAGAACAAAGACCTTCGAGAGGCAAATAAGATACTAAGCCGGCGGCGGAGGGCAAAAAGGACTAGACTGCAGAAAAGAGGGGTAATGACGGTAGAAGAAGGAAGGCAAGCAATTGATCAAATGGATGTGGATGCGCAGGTAGTGGCCGAATCGTCGAGGAGTGGTGGTCGAGGAAGGTCGGTCGGACCGGGTGTTCGGCGCTGTGGTGTATGCGGCAAGCCCGGCCATAATGCAAGGACCTGTCAGGTAGTGATTGAGACATCTGGGGAAGGGTATAGTGAGTAGTTTTAATTGATTAAATGGTTTATGGTGTTTTTATTGCGATTTCTATCTAGAGGGGGAGGGGAAAGTGGCACACTTGCTTGACTGGCTCACTTGCTTATCAAGTACGTTATTTAATAAATTATCTTATAATATATTAAATATAGCTAGATTTTTATTTAAATTAAATTAAGTAATATATTATAAAAGTATATAATTATATAAGAAAAATAAATAATTTATATATAATATTATTAAACTTCTTTAATAATTCTAACTTTAAGATTTCTCTAATATCCTTATTCTTAATAGTTATAATAATTATATTATTAATAAGCTAGATATTATCTTAATATTATTAACTCTAGACTTATTAATTAGCGGCTATATAATTAATAAGTCCCCTAAGCTTATCTATTTTAATAAATATTATTATAACTTAAGCTTAGAGTTATTTAATTTCTTTATTATTATTATTTATTTCTTTATTATTATTATTTATTTCTTTATTATTATTAGGATTAGCCTAAGCTAATATAATAAGAATAAGTAAATAATTAATAAGTAAGACCTATTAATAATTAATACTAAGAATAGCCTAAGTAGCTATTATATTTAGTATTATTTAAAGTAATATAAGTAATCTAATAAATAAGAGCTATTAATCTATAATAATTATAGGATTCTTAAGGGATAAATTAATTATATAGGTTTATATTAATATTAAATTATATTATATAGCCTTAAAAGGTAATATAATATTATATCTAATAATATACTTAAAGGTATTAAGTATAACTAAGTTATATTAATAGCTAAGGTAGCTAATATATAAAGAAGTACTAAAGAGTATTTATTATATACTATCTAGTATTTAAGTTAAATATAGTTAAGTTAAGTTAAGTTATCCCTATTCGACTTATATAATCGAGGGAAATTAAACTAATTTTATTCGACTTATATATCTTCCTTCCCTATGATTAGCTAACGTAGTAAGGTCGGTTTCCTACCTAGCGTTACCGCCTTCGACTATATCATGGCCGTGACAATTATGCATGTTAATATTCCAGAAATTATTAATTATATATTCTGAAAAAGTCCCTACTGTAAAATGCTATTAATTCTAGTAAGCCCTTCTAAGAGAGTTGTCTTGTCAACTGAAAAGACAAGTCTGAACCATCCACTGCCTTCAGCTCCAAAGCTTGCTCCAGGAGCTACAAAGACTTTCCGCTCGAGGAGTAGCTTCATTACCCGATCCTCAGCTTGCAGGTGCTCCTGTTCAGGATGGTTTCGGCAGTAGGCCTTTCCAAGATTGACCCACAAGAAAAAGCCCGCATTTGATCCCCTTGCGTAATGGATGTTATGCTCTGTTGCCCATGATGTTATTAGCCTATAATGCTCGGCGAGTTTTGCCCTGTTTTTGGCCAGGTAGCTATCAACCCAAGCATCGTCTTCAAATACATTCGCAAAAGCGTGTTCAGCGAGGGAAGAACACATGCTGTACAAAGCTGCTGGAACAAGTGCATTGTGCAACAGAGGATTGCTCTGGGAAATAATGCTTCCGAGTCGGATGCCGTTGGATCCAAAATCTTTCGAGACTCCCCACACCACGTGTACCAGAGACGGGTCGATGATTCCTGTATGGTCTATGGATAGACAAGAGGTGAACGGCGTAGTTGGTGACTCATCGTTTGTCCAAGTTGACATTGCGTAGACTTCGTCGCTAATCAAGTGAAGTTGGTGTTTCTGACAAAATTCCATGAGTCGAACCAAGGTACCCTCAGGATAACAGCGCCCGAGGGGGTTATGCGGGTTGCAGAGAAGAATGCCAGCAATCTTTTTTCCTTGTGCTTCGGCTTCTTGCAGTTTGGCCTCGTACTTTTCGACGACATCCTCGCAGAAAGGGTCGACACCATGGCATGGCACCTGTATCACCTCTGTATCAACGCGAAGGCCGAAGGTTGGAATAAAGGCGCGAAAGAAAGGCCTGGTGATGAGGAAACCATCTCCATGATCCCCAACTGCCCAGGCAATATGTTCGATAGCTGCGCTACAGCCGTTGGTAATGGTGATGTGGTTCAAGTCGATTTCCGTGTGAGGATTTAAATGTTTGTTGAGGAAATTGGTAAGGGCAAGCTTTAACCGTTTTGATCCCGTTGTACCGTCGCCATAGGTTAAAGCTTGCGGCTGAAGGGAGGTGTTGTCAGTGATGTGCTGCAACAGCTCATCTTGCATAAGCACATTTTCTGCCATACCCAAGCTTACGTAGCCTGAAGGGTTGGTTGTAGCGTTCCAAAGGTTTGCCGTCACTTCCCACAGGAGGGATCCGCCTTTGTTGGATGCTGTCGCTTGGCCACGACCGGAGAGCTTCATGTTGAATAAGAAACTGCTAAAGAGAGCTATGCAATAAGTGCATCTGTAGAAAGTACATCGTCGAGTGGGCGAGATCTTTACTTGGATGTTTCAATGTTGCGCTATATACCCTGAGGCAGAGCCGGAAGTGTCCGGATCGGGTTCGTTCTAGGTTCGGTACGCACTTTTGCAACCCGTCAACACACCGAGCACTTGAAAAGTGGAGAATCCAAACCTTGAATTGTGGCGTGCAACTCAGCCGGGCGTTCCAGACTTTCACAAGTGGATATAGGAGTGGCCAAGCCTGTCGCCATAAAGCCAGCGCATGAGGCATCTCCTCGTCGCCAATCAGTCAGTACATGAATCCATCCCCAGCGCATTTATACACAATGCTATGCAACCAATCAGAATCGAACACCATCATGACGCCGCTGGAAAACCACGACATATCCTCCGTGCCGGCAGAGGGCAATGAGCGCCATGCTCTTGTTGCCATTAGCCCTCGTGGATTTTATATACGGCATCCTCCCAAACCACATATAATGAACGACTTCATCACGCCGGACGACCTACTCTTCCATACTATCCACATGGGAGCGGCGGTCGTGGACCCTCACAAATGGACCCTGATAGTCACTGGACTAGTGAAAAATCCCTTCGCACTTTCACTGGATCAGCTTAAACGCCTACCACAGAAATCGATTACATCGTTTCACGAATGCTACGGTAGCCCAATCAAGCCTCCAGTGGAGGCAGTATGGCGTATAGGGAACGTTGTCTGGACAGGTGTCCCTCTTGCATCCCTTTTATTGCTTGCTTCACCGCTCCCCGAGGCTCGTTTTGTATGGTCAGATGGACTCGAGCATGGAAGCTTCCATGGTGTTACAGCAGATCGCTACCAAAAAGACCTACCATTGGACAAAGCCCAAAGTGCAGAAGTTCTGGTAGCCTATATGATGAACGGGGAGCCGCTAACGAAAGAGCGGGGAGGCCCAGTTAGGCTCGTCGTTCCCGGGTGGTTTGGCACGAACTCTACGAAATGGCTTTGCCGGTTGACGTTGGAAGACAGAAGGGCAGAAGGACCATATACCACGACTTTCTATAACGAAATTGATCCCGGAGACCCCGAAGGGATAAATAAACGGCCGGTTTGGGAAGCCGAAGTCAACTCAATCATTGTGCGGCCTGAACCTGAGGCCGTACTCGTGGAACCAAAAGTGGCGATAGAGGGTTGGGCGTGGTGTTTTGAAGCGGTGACAAATGTTCACATTTCTTTTGATGACGGTGAAAACTGGACCGCAACTGAAGTTGAAACAAGGAAAGACTTCAGCTGGCAGAAATGGAAGATAGAATTGGATCTTCCATTTGGCTCCTACTTAGTCATGGCTCGGGCAGAGTCCGCGTCAGGTCAGATTCAACCACTGTCTGGGAGAAGGAATCACGTTCATGTCGTCAGCTTTTCTGTCAGCGCACTTGATGCTCTAATCAGTCCATCTGGGCACCTCGGACTGCCCATTTGCTCCGGCTGATTTGGCCAGACTATTTCCTATTCTTTCAGTAGCTAAATCCGTGTCTCGTTGATAAGGTCCAAGTAAAGGAAAACGACAAGTTTCCAGTTCAATACAGATTGTCCATAATATACGCAATTTGTCTCTGGCGGAATGTATCCGACTCGCTATGAGCCAACCCTGTTACGTTCACATCAAATACCAGATTTCTCTCACGCCCAACTCGATATTCAGGCCAGGTAAGAGATTGAGCTACATCAAAGCTACTGGTCAGCTCAACAAATACACGCGAGCAGATCACTCTTACCATGGCTAACGGGGTTCCGATTAACAATAAAGCTAATCCAAGCTGTCGACATAACATCCGCCAGCTGGACCAACTTGGCGGGTTTTCCAGCCATTGGGTTTTTGGAGATGACGGTTTCATAGCCTTGACCGTTGATATTATCAAAAACAAATACAACCTCTTGGAAGTGGCCTGCGCCCCTGGCTGGTGAAACATTCTCAACGAGAACATTCCAGTGGTAGCTCCACACAGACACATGCCGTCTAGCCCACGACATTGTCGTAAATCTTCGACCAGCATGCTGATAAACATCACCACTGAAGGCAGCAACACGCTTGAATTGCTTTCCGAGGTGCGCAAGGGCTCTTTCAGGTCTGCTCTTCAGTGTAGCTGGTATGCCAACTGTAGGGTCATCAGAGTACAACCTCTCGACGGTGCGGACTGCTTGTTTGGAAACACCAGCAGATCTGACGTATTGGGCGAACTGAGCCGTTGTGTTGATTCCTTGAGGAGCAAACTCCGTGCCCTCGTCAAAGTTGGTCCCAATAACAATAGGCACCTTGACAAATTTGCCCTGCTTCAGTAGTGAGCTTCCGCTTGCCGTGATGAAGTCGGCATCAATCACCTGGCCCCAACCTGGCGGCGAAGCAAACGAGCTGTTAAAAACCGCGCTGAGTTCCTTTGTTGAGATTTTTCTCAGACATGCAAGTGGCTCTGCTCCAGAGCAATTTGTAGTATGCAGGAGCTTAGTCCAATATGGCTCCCAAGTCTTTGAGGTCTGAGGTTTGAGCCCAAAGGTCAAAGGTGATCCACTTTGGAGGATGGCCGCACTGAAGAGCTTGTCGTCTCGACCCCCGTATGCGATGAGCTGGGACCCAACAGAGAAAGCTCCGGAACTCTCGCCCCAGATAGTGACCCGTTCTGGATTTCCGCCGAAAGCAGCAATGTTTTCCTTGAGCCAGTGTAGGGCCAGTCGTTGATCTCGGTAACCAAGGTTTGTTGATCCTTCGGCAGCAAGCTCGGCGCTGTGAAGAAATCCCCAGGCGTGGAGACGATAATTCATGCTCGCGGCAATGATGGGCATGCCTTTCCTGACAGATTGTTCGACGATGAACGAGAGATTGTATCGGGGGTCCGAACTTCCACCGTTCACCCAGCCACCACCATGGATCCAGACAGCAACTGGGAGTTTGGCACCAACAGGTAAGCCGGCTGGGCGAACGACGTTGATAGTCAGACAATCTTCAGACACATGATTGCCCAGGACCCAAGTGTCGCTTCCGTAGCCAATACACGACGGTGAGTATTCCGTCGCTTCCTGGACATCTGTCCAGGTGCTGTTGAGAGGCTGTGGGGGCCGCAGTCGGAGATCATGGACGGGAGATTTGGCGTATGGCATACCGAGAAAGAAGTCTTGATGGTAATGTCGGTTGTAGATGCCTCTGTATGTGCCATTGGATAAGTTGACAGTAGGGGGTCCATGATCAGAAGTAGGACCTGGGGCAGTTGGAAGGATCAATGCTGATGCCAGTAAAGCCCCAGGACTGAGAACAGTAGTAATAAACTTCATTCTCAGTGTTCTAAAGATGAAGACCGGGAGTAACAAGTTGCCCAGACTTGTGAATGTTTTGGTCGTACTAATCCTATATACATCCTCAACTTCTTCAACCTCTTCCAAGTCCTTCGCATGTACCTGGCGCATCAATACCCCAGGTCGGGTGCCAAAACTAAGTCCTTGCTCCGCGGAGACATCTTTTACGAGCTACTCAAACTTTCCACAATCATGCGCATGAACTGGGGCTTGGACATGGGGTTCGATTTCTGTGGCGGCCTTGTAGCCGCTGTACCCGATATAACCGCTCCGCGGAACTACTTTTATAAACGAACAGACTAATAAACGGGCCGTTTGGCCAGACCACACGACTAGATCAGAGCATGGTCCAGACAAAATCGATTTGGGAAGCGGTGCTAATAAGACCATGGCTACATTATGCTGATCTGTTGCACTAGTAACACCGATATTGGCCCGTATCACGACTGAACTACCCCTAGCACCAAAACTTCCTCCAAACATTTTCAGGCTTAGCCTATATATTCGGACCGAAAACTCTCGTGGAGGTGGTCATGGGCCGTCGACTCGGTATTGCGGGGGAATTAGCAAGGCTGGGGGTGGATCCGTTCAGGACGTTGAACAGAGACACCGTTATATCACCCTGGCGGTCCTTTGTAGGATGATCATTCGTGAACCGAGAAGCTTAAAACACATCTCTTGATTTCTGATCAATTCTTTTCACCATGAAATCCTACACCTTGCTGGCGGCGTTGTGGTTGTGGGTCATCGCCTGGGCAAAACAGTTTGACGCATATCTTGCGGATCTAAGCCATCAGCAGCCACGTTCCATACGCCATGGCTGGGATAATCTCACTGTTGAAACGAACACAGGAACCTTTATCGGAATGTATAATGATACATATCCCAACGTGCGCCAGTTCCTGCGCATCCCTTTTGCCCAGGTACGCGAAGAAATAAGCCCCATAAGCCATCACCAGTACTATGTCTTTTCTTGCACCTGGTCTTCATTGCCTACGTTCATCGCCTACTTACTCCCAATAGCCGCCAATCAGTGATCTTCGATTTGAGCCACCCCAGAAGCTCCCCCGCTCATCTAAACTCTTCGATTCCACTCACATCGGCCCTGGTACGTTGAATTGATCCCTATCGAGCTCTCGTTAGATCTGTGTCGCTAAACAGAACCCCACTCGTAGCCTGTCCACAGTATGTCTCCTCGCAGCACGTCTTCTGGAACCAGTACGCACCGCCGAACCCGTTAATGAGTCTGGGCGAGCGGCGTGATCAGGGTGCTGTTGCGTGGTCCTCGTCTGAAGACTGCCTCACCCTCGCCGTGTGGACTCCTTCGTACGCGAACAAGTCATCCCAGCTTCCTGTTGCCTTATTTGTCACAGGTGGCGGTGGTCTCATTGGTGGGATCAATGTGCCCTCGCAGCTGCCGGAGCAGTGGGTATCACGCTCTCAGGAGCATATAGTTGTCACCATTAACTACCGTGTAAACATATTTGGAAGTAAGAAGCCTCAGCTGGTTTAATTCAATGCATGATTTAGTTGCAGGCGAGCTAATTTGTTACCAGACCCCAAATCCCGTGCTTTGAAAGAAACGTCGTTGACCTTGCTCGACGTGAGAGCTGCTGTCGAATGGGTACACGAGAACATTGAGTATTTTGGAGGAGCCAAAGACAATATTCTTGTTAGTCATCTCCAAAAGTTTAGCATGACTCGATTCTTCTAACATGTATCTACAGTTGTGGGGAGAATCCCAAGGCGCTAGATTGGTCGACATGTATACCACGGCGTTTTGGGAAAAACCACTCGTTGCCAAGTTTGGCATCATTTCCAATGGCCCAAATTACATCGTCAACACTACCGAAATCCCGGATCCCTATGCCGACTTTGACGTTGTAGCTAAGAGTCTCGGCTGCAACTACGGTGATGACTATGAAGCGGAGCTTGAGTGCATGCGGCAGATTTCTTGGGTACAAATCGAGGAATTCATCAACAGATACGACAAGAAGCCAGGCGTCGACTTTGCAAACTATATTGGTCTGTAACACCTGGTGTTGGCTGGAAAAGTCTGTGCTGACTTGCCGCACTGTTTTAGCTGACGAGAGATACATCTTTTCCAACAAATCTGATCGATATGCCAAAAACCTTGTGGCACGAGGACCTGCCATACGCTCGACCACAGCGACCGAACTGGAGCCCTCGCCGAACTTGACTCATACTGCCGAGGTTGCCCGCGCTTTTAATTGTTTCGCTTTGTCCGACTCTAAACTGCGCGAGTCTGCTGGATTAGAGAGTTTCCGTTACTTTTATGTTGGTATGTCTTGGTTATATGCCTAACAACACTTCATCTTACTAATGGGTATGTAGGCAACTACTCCAACATCAGCCCCAAACCGTGGCTGGGTGCCTATCACTGGACAGATCTCCTCATGATCTTTGGGACATATGTGAAGATGGTCGGCGACACTCCTCAAGCTGAGGTCGAAACGTCTGCTACTATGCAGGATTACTTTCTCGCTTTTCTCAAGAGCGGGGCCGGCATGGTGTATACTGTGGATTGGCCGACCTTTAACTCAGAAGGGAAACATAGTGGATATATAGTTGAGTTCGGGAGTGATGGTGCTCCAGCTCGAAGGATTACTGGTAACTATCTCGATGCTTCTTGTTATAACTCCTCGATTGTCTTTCCTATATTATCTTAACCAAATTTAAGAAGAGCATTCAGATTTCCATCGAATAAACTTAAAGCTTATCTTAGGTAATATACCTACCTATGTATTACTATATTTTTATAGATAAGTATTAAATAATTAGCTCTATAGGGATTATTAATAGCCCTAATTAATTAATAAGAATTATCTAAAGAATAAAAGAAATTAAATAGCTATATATTTAGGTAGAGTTATTTAAACTTATATTATTAAGATTAAAATCTTTAATATAATAAGTTAGATATAAAACTAGATATATGACCCTAAAGTATAAGCTATGTCTTATATCTAGTCGCATAAGCCTAGTGGTAATATGTGATATTGCGTGATTTAGGGATCTAATTAACTCAAGATTGAATGCTATTCCGTCGGCGATGGAGCCTTTGCTCCTTAATCTTATAGATTATTATAGCACGTTAGATACTTAGTTTCGGGTTATTTTAAAGGGCAAGAAGGGTAAGAAGCGTTCTTGCCTCTATATTTAATTATAGCATCTTAAATACTTAAGAATTAATTAATTAGATAAAAGGAAAAGTTAGGGGATTTTTGCGCCGCATACTTGTCTGCGCTGTATGCTTATTATATATGTTATATATATATATATATATATTAAGTGATTTTAGTTAAATTATTAGAAAATAATACCTAGGGTTAATTAAAAAAATATTATCTTATCTTAGATTAATATTAATATATATATATACTAGTAATTCTTCTATACCTAACTAGTAGTTAGATTTAGTTAGGCATAAGGTAAATAATATATATATTATATAATACCCCTCTACTAATAAGTAAAAAAGAAAAAAACCATTTCTCTATATAAAATACCTAATTTTACTTATATAATACTTAGCTAAAATTGAAGTTATTTATATAAAATAAGTTATATCTTATTAAGAGTTTTATAATATTTTATATCTATTATTAAAATTACTATTAAGATTACTATTATTACTTATTTATATAGGCCGAGATATATATATTATATATTTAATTAGATAAGTTTAATAAATTAAACCTATATTCTCTTTTATTATTAAGTCTAGCGCCGCTAATTAGCGCTAAACTTTTAGGTTTATAGAACTCTAATATTAACCTCTAAGATCTATAACGCCGATTACCTCTATAACCTAATATTTCTCTTCTAGATCTATAGCTAGTTTATAGCTATAATAATATCTCTTTAATATGATTTATTATATATATTACGAGGCATAAATAATATTCTAGGCGAGAATTAATATTATAAGCTATTTATTATATAATTAGCTTAGCGCTATATTATTAAAAGCGTAAAAAAATAGCGCTTTAGGCTAATTAAATATTTTATTTTACTTAACCTTATATTAAAGGCTCTTTAGCTTAAAGAGCTTTACTTTAATTTAATTAAATTAATTATTATAATTATTATTATTTAAAAAAAGGCTAAGTAAAAGAAAAATCTTATAACTAAAGATTACTAATATAATCTTTTAGTTATTATTTTATAGCTATTTTTTCTATATAATGCCCTAGAAGGCATTATTAAAAGCCTTTTCTTTAAGCTTTATATAAAGCTAATTGCCTAGGCTAATAATTATTTAAGTAAGGAGAAACTTATTATAAATATATAAGAGTATTTAGGCTATGCTAGCTATTGCCGGTAGGTTAGAGAATCCTTGGATTATTTTATAGGCCTTAGGCTATATAAAGCTTTTCTCGCTAAAGACTTATAGAGGCTTTAATAAATTAAAGTTATATTAATATATAAAACCTACCTTTTTATCTCTAATATTATCCTAATTATGCCTATTAGGCCTATACCTTTATAATTTTTTAATTTCTATTAAAATAAAAGATTAATATATTATTAAGATAAATAGGTCTAATAAAAATACCCCTATTATATAATAGCTAATAGCTTAGCGATAAATTAATAAAAATAACTTAATAGGGCTATAATAAGAGAGGTAAATAATTATATTATTTATTGGCATAGATATAGGACTAGAGGCTATAAGTTATATAAATATTAAAAACTTTAAATAACTAATTTAAGAAACTAAAGAATAAATTATAATCCCTCTTATAGATATTTTTCTAATAACTCCGCGAGAATATAGAGGCTATTTATTAAGGTAATTAAAAGAGATTATTTACTTACTTAGAGGTAAATAATAATAGCTAAGGGCTTATACCCTAGCTATAATACCCTTTAAGAAGTATATATTACCTATGCTATATATAATGCCTAGGGAAGAATATATATCGCCGATATAATGCTAAAGGAGAATAAATTTATTATTAGAATCCTTAGGAAGCTTATTATCCTTAGGGAAATTATATAGGTTATAAAAAAAGGAGTAATAATATTATTAATAAATTAAATAAGAATAATAATAGGTAATCTTAAATAAATTATTATAATAAAATTAAATATTAATATAATTTATTAATTATTTAGTATTAATTTATTAAAAGGATTATAAAAAGCCCTTAATATATAATTATAAGTATTTAATTAAATATATTAGCGTGCTTAAGGTTAATAATTAGATTAAGGCTATTAAAATTAGTAATTAAATAAGGCTTAATATAATAGCTTAATAATAAATTAAATAATTTATAATTAAGCTTAGTTATATTCTCTAGATAAAATAAAAGATATATATTATAGGCTTATTAATAGATCCCCCTTCTTAGGAAAAATATTTTATATTTATATAGAGATAATATATTAATCTAGAACTATAAGAATAATAAATAAGAGATTAACTTATAGTTATTATATAGGGGAAAGAAAAAATACCTTTATAATACTTCGCGTAATAATATACCCTTTATAATATATTATTAATAAAATAAGAAGAAAATAAGGGTATTACTTATTATTTCTTTTATTACTTAATACTAAGGGTTAAAAAAGAGCTTAAATAGATTAAATAGCCCTTAGATAAAGCTAGGGATATTATTAATAAGGTAGAATATATTTAGAATTAATCTTAGGCTAATAATAAGGCTAAGAGAAAATATAAGCTAGATATTTCTAAGCTTTTAGCGAAGAAATTTTATTCCCTTTATTAAGGAGGTTATAAAAGACCCCTAGGGGAAGCTCTTTTTT
>NW_003315690.1:13142-15846 GCF_000151355.1 Fusarium vanettenii 77-13-4 | reverse complement strand
GTCTGTAGATAGACGCTGGTCTAGAGGTCCGCCCGCGCCCTGGCTCCCTTTATGTCGTGCTCGTCGTTGAAGTGGACCCGTAGGCACTTCTAGCTCGGCGTGAGGTGCCTGCAGCCCGGCTAGGTGCAGGCGAAGCCCCGGTGAACAGTAAGACCCTTGACGGCCCGGGTCGGGTTTGACGCACCGTGCTGGACGAGCTGCTCCGATGCCGGTCCCTGTAGCTGTAGACCCTTGTGGCGGCGGACGAGATCGCTGCGGGCCCGATGGTTGATGTCTGGGTGACGGTCCCTTAAGTGACCCTCGAGGTTGCGGACCGCATAGCTATGGAAGACGCAGATTAATGACTGGTACTCGCCGTTATATATAAGCTACTCTTCGCCTAGTTCGGTGCCTTCTGTATGATGATGATGATTATGATCATGATCATGATCATGACTGGCGGACTCTCTTGTGTCTCCCTGGTGCTCTGGCCCGTTGCTGCCGGGGGAGTCTGTTGGACGCGCCCGGACTATTATGGTGGGTGGCTGCTTTCACTGAGGCTCTCTCGAATGAATAGTGGCTGCTGGAATCTGCTCTCTATCGTCATCACTTGCGCCTCTACCTGGCATATATTATTATTGTAGTTAGGTGTATATCATAGACGCGCTATATGATGATGATGATGATGATGATGATGAGATTGAGCTTACTTACTCACCCAGTCGTGATAAAGGCTGGCCTCCCGAGACGCGTTCTGTTAGATTTCCCTCCTCTCTTTGCTTTTTCCTTAACCCTGAACTTGCCCGTCCCTTACCCTGATTGGCTGTAGTATGAAATGGTAGTTTGGCACTGGTAGTTTGGCCCCCCTGTCCGCGTCTGGGACCCACCCCCGCGTGCATCCCTGTATGTTCATTGGTCCGTGCCCCTAACCCCAGATGGTAGTTTGGCCCAAACTACCACTGGCCTCCCGGTTAGGTTCCTTTAGAGGTTCCGTTAGAGGTTCTAGAGGTTAGGGTCAGGCATTGGGTCAGCTATAGATAGAAGCCCTTCGGGCTTCTATAGAGATTCTAAGGTCTTCTATAGAGGTTAGGGTCATGGTTAGGGTCAGGCATTGGGTCAGGGTTAGGGTCAGGCTTTGGGTCAGCTATAGATAGAAGCCCTTCGGGCTTCTATAGAGATTCTAAGGTCTTCTATAGAGGTTAGGGTCATGGTTAGGGTCAGGCATTGGGTCAGGGTTAGGGTCAGGCTTTGGGTCAGCTATAGATAGAAGCCCTTCGGGCTTCTATAGAGATTCTAGAGCCTTCTATAGGGGTTAGGGTCACACATTGGGTCAGGGTTAGGGTCAGGCTTTGGGTTAGGCTTAGGGTTAGACTTAGGTTAAGGTAGAAGCTTCTAGAATAACCCTAGGGTTATATAAGTATCTCTAAAGACCTTATTCTCTAAGCTTCTTATAACCTTAACTCTTACCCTTATGCTTAGTTTCTAAGCCTTATCTTAGCTACCTTATAGCTATTTTCTCTTTATTATCTTCTTTCTTATAGCTACCTTATACCTCTAGTTACCTTATACCTACCCTATACCTCGGCTACCCTATACCTACCCTATACCTCTAGCTACCCTATAGTAAAATGCCCTCGCAGGTATGCCCTACCTGCCAAGGCAGCTATAGAGATACCCTAGAGCATATACGCAAAAAACACCCGGCCGAGGCCTATACCAACCAACAGCTACAGCCCCTTGGCTTAGTCAGCTGCCCTTATTGCGGCACAGCCTGCCGCGGAAGTCACGGCATCAAGACCCATAGTGCTAAGATCCACGGCATAGAAGGTAAAGCCCATATTTCTACCTTACCTAGGCCAAGGACCTATATAGCTACTAGGGCCACTAATACCTCTAGGGCCTCTTTAGCTTCTTCCCTTAGCCCCACTAGTCCTAATCAGGCTAGCCCGGGCTTAGTTAGCTATAGAGGCCTTATAGGAAGAAAGAGACTAGCAAGGACCCCTTCTCCACAGCTACAAAGACCTACTAGGCGGCAAAGGCAGCTACAGCCTAACTCTACCCTAGAGGAGCCTACCCTAGACCGACCGGCCTCAAGGGAAAGCTATAGGTCTTTTTCTAGCTATGAGGAAAGGGGAAGACCCTCTAGCCCTAGGTCCCTTAGCTCTAGCTCCTCTTGCCCTAGCACGCCTAGCCACAGGCCCTCTAGTCAGGGACCTACCCTAGAGCCTCTAGAAGAATATACCCTAGAGCCTCTAGGGCCCCTAGAGGAGCCTACCCTAGAGCTAGAGACTAGGGAGCCTAGGGAGCCCAGGGAGCTTACCTTAGAGCCCGAGCCTAGGGAGCTTACCCTAGAGCCCGAGCCCAAGGAGCCTACCCTAGAGGGGCCTACCCTAGAGCAGCTACACAACCAAGCTATAGCCCCAATCCTAGCCAAGGCTTCTATGCAGAAGCTATTAGCCTTTGCAAGGATCCCTATACCGGAAAAAAGGCTACATGCAAGGCAGGCTGCTATTTTCACAGCTACAGCCCATAAAGCTGCAGCTGCCTTTCTAAAGAGGCCTACTGAAAAGGCCCTCTTATATTTCCTTATCTTGCCTAGGCTACTAGGGTTAGGGTTACAAAAAGGAGGCCTAGCTACCCTTCTTAGGTCTTTCCCTTCTAACCTACCTACCCTAGAGAGCCTAGAGTCCCTCCAGCAGCCCCCTGAGCCCCCCAAGGCAGCTAG
>NW_003315690.1:0-13092 GCF_000151355.1 Fusarium vanettenii 77-13-4 | reverse complement strand
GTAGCTTACTTAGATGACCTCTATATACTTAATAAGGCTCCGCAAGGCACCCTAGAGGCAGCTAAGGAGGTCTTAAAAGGCTCCCCTTTTAGCCTTAACCTAGCTAAAAGCAAGGAAAAGGCTATAGAGGACCTTAAGCTAGAAGGCTTAAAAGCCTTAGGTACTTATATAGGCCCTATCCGGCCTAGAAGAACCTTCTTGCAAGAAAAGCTAGCTACCCTACAGGAAGCCCTAGAGGCCCTGCAAGACCTTCCTAAGCAGCACTCTTTGCTTCTTCTTAGAGGCAGTATCCAGCTTCTTCTAAGGCACCTCCAGAGGCAGCTAGACCCAACCGGGCTAGAAGACCTTTGGGAAGAGGCTGATACCCTTATAAGAGAGGCTATTATAGCCCTAGTGGCTAGAAGCCCTAGTGAGTGCCCTAAGGAGCCTAATTCAAGCCTTATAGCCCTTCCAGCTAGAGAGGGAGGCCTAGGAATACCCTTACACAAGGACCTAGCCCACGAGCTATTCCTAGCAGCTAGGGAGGCCTCGCAGCCTACCCTAGACCTCATCCGGAAGCCCCTAGCCCCGCAGCCTACCCTAGACCAAAGCCAGCCTAACCAAAGCCAGCCTAACCAAGGCCAGCCTAGGCTAGGGAAAACAGCCCAACAGGTGCTAAAGGAAGCTAATAAGGCTAGGCTAGCAGGCTTCTTAGAGGACCTTCCAGCTAGCTATAGGCATGCTAGGCTAGAAAACGCTAGCTATCTCGGCCGTAAGTGGCTCGGAGTCTTACCTACCCAAAAAGCCCTATCTTTTACAGACTCCGAGGTCACTGAAGCCCTCCGAAGCCGGCTTTTCTACCCAATCAAGCCTATCAGCTTACCCTGTAGCTCTTGTGGAGCTATAGCTGCCTTAGGCCATCAAGATACCTGCAAGGGTGCTAATAGAAGGTGGATTGCAAGGCATGACGCTATAACTAGGGCCTTTGTGAGAGCTCTAAGTAGCCAGCCTACCCTAGAGGTCGAAAAAGAACCCCTAGTCCACCCAGAAGGTAGCCTAAGGGCCGACTTTGCAGTTAACCTAGGAAATAGCCGCTATTACTATGATATTCAAATCGTAGCTATTTCAAAGGATTCTGCTAAGGAAGACCCTTATAGCACCCTTAGAGAGGCCGCAGAAGAAAAACGCAGAAAATATAGGTCTCTCGGAGCCTTTTTTCAGCCTCTCATCTTCTCAGCAGGTGGCCTTATGGACCTAGAGACCGCTAAGACCTATCAGAAGCTCCAGGACCTTATTGGCCCCTTTGCGGCTAACCAGCTAGACTCCTCTATAAGCCTTGCCCTTATGAGGACTAGGGCGACCTCTGCGGCTTCAATAGCCCGAGATACCCCTAGTAACCTAGCTAGGTCGATCTGGAATACTTCTAGGGTTTCTTAAGGCTTTTCTTTACCCTTTACCTTTTACCTCTTATCTCTTATCCCTTATCTCTTATCTCTTATCTCTTTGCCTTTTTCTTACTAGCTATATCTCTCTCTTTTAGTTATGTCTCTTTTTCCTAGCTATATCTCTTATATCTCTTTTTATCTCTCTTTCTTAGCTATATCTCTTATATTTCTTTTTATCTCTCTTTCTTAGCTATATCTCTTATATATTAGAAAAATCTCCGCTCTTTAGTCTATAAGCTAAACCTTAGCTAGAAGAAACCCTCTAGGCAAAATAGCTTAGATAGTTAATAGTTACTCTATTCTAACCCTAACCCTAAGAGTGCCCTAAGGAGCCTAATCCGAGCCTTATAGCCCTTCCAGTCAGGGAGGGAGGCCTAGGAATACCTCTGCACAAAGACCTAGCCCACGAGCTATTCCTAGCAGCTAGGGAGGCCTCGCAGCCTACCCTAGACCTCATCCGGAAGCCCCTAGCCCCACAGCCTACCCTAGACCCAGGCCAGCCTAGGCCGGGAAAAACAGCACAACAGGTGCTAAAGGAAGCTAATAAGGCTAGGCTAGCAGGCTTCCTAGAGGACCTTCCAGCTAGCTATAGGCACGCTAGTGCTAGAAAACGCTAGCTATCTCGGCCGCAAGTGGCTAGGAGTCTTGCCTACTCAAAAAGCCCTATCTTTTACAGACTCTGAGGTCACTGAAGCCCTCCGAAGCCGGCTTCTCTACCCAATCAAGCCAATTAGCCTACCCTGTAGCTCTTGCGGAGCTATAGCCGCCCTAGGCCATCAGGATACCTGCAAGGGTGCTAATAGAAGGTGGATTGCAAGGCATGACGCTATAACTAGGGCCTTTGTGAGAGCCCTAAGTAGCCAGCCTACCCTAGAGGTCGAAAAAGAACCCCTAGTCCACCCAGAAGGTAGCCTAAGGGCCGACTTTGTAGTTAACCTAGGAAATAGCCGCTATTACTATGATATTCAAATCGTAGCTATTTCAAAGGATTCTGCTAAAGAAGACCCTTATAGCACCTTAAGAGAGGCTGCCGAAGAAAAACGCAGAAAATATAGGTCTCTCGGGGCCTTTTTTCAGCCTCTTATTATCTCAGCAGGCGGCCTTATGGACCTAGAGACAGCTAAGACCTATCAGAAGCTCCAAGACCTTATTGGCCCCCTTGCGGCTAACCAGCTAGACTCCTCTATTAGCCTTGCCCTGATGAGGACTAGGGCGACCTCTGCGGCTTCAATAGCCCGAGATACCCCTAGTAACCTAGCTAGGTCGATCTGGAATACTTCTAGGGCTTCTTAAGGCTTTTCTTTATCCTTTACCTTTTACCTCTTATCTCTTATCTCTTTGCCTTTTTCTTATTAGCTATACCTCTCTCTTTTAGTTATATCTCTATTTCCTAGCTATACCTCTCTCTTTTAGTTATATCTCTGTTTCCTAGCTATACCTCTCTCTTAGCTATACCTCTTTCCTAGTTATATCTCTTATGCTTTTTCTTTTATTATTTCTTAGAAAAATCTCCTCTCTTTTATCTATAAGCTATATCTTAGCTAGAAGAAACCCCTAGGGCAAAATAGCTTAGATAGTTAATAGTTACTCTGTTCTAACCCTAAGGAATACCCTTACACAAGGACCTAGCCCACGAGCTATTCCTAGCAGCTAGGGAGGCCTCGCAGCCTACCCTAGGCCTCATCCGGAAGCCCCTAGCCCAGCCTACCCTAGACCAAAGCCAGCCTAACCAAGGCCAGGCTAGACTATGGAAAACAGCCCAACAGGTGCTAAAGGAAGCTAATAAGGCTAGGCTAGCAGGCTTCTTAGAGGGACCTCCCCGCTAGCTATAGGCATGCTAGGCTAGAAAATGCTAGCTATCTCGGCCGTAAGTGGCTCGGAGTCTTACCTACCCAAAAAGCCCTATCTTTTACAGACTCTGAGGTCACTGAAGCCCTCCGAAGCCGGCTTTTCTACCCAATCAAGCCTATCAGCTTACCCTGTAGCTCTTGTGGAGCTATAGCTGCCTTAGGCCATCAGGATACCTGCAAGGGTGCTAATAGAAGGTGGATTGCAAGGCATGACGCTATAACTAGGGCCTTTGTGAGAGCCCTAAGTAGCCAGCCTACCCTAGAGGTCGAAAAAGAACCCCTAGTCCACCCAGAAGGTAGCCTAAGGGCCGACTTTGTAGTTAACCTAGGAAATAGCCGCTATTACTATGATATTCAAATCGTAGCTATTTCAAAGGATTCTGCTAAAGAAGACCCTTATAGCACCTTAAGAGAGGCTGCCGAAGAAAAACGCAGAAAATATAGGTCTCTCGGGGCCTTTTTTCAGCCTCTTATTATCTCAGCAGGCGGCCTTATGGACCTAGAGACAGCTAAGACCTATCAGAAGCTCCAGGACCTTATTGGCCCCCTTGCGGCTAACCAGCTAGATTCCTCTATTAGCCTTGCCCTGATGAGGACTAGGGCGACCTCTGCGGCTTCTATAGCCCGAGATACCCCTAGTAACCTAGCTAGGTCGATCTGGAATACCCCTAGGGCTTCTTAAGGCTTTTCTTTATCCTTTACCTTTTATCTCTTATCTCTTATCTCTTTGCCTTTTTCTTACTAGCTATACCTCTCTCTTTTAGTTATTTCTCTTTTTCCTAGCTATATCTCTCCCCTAGCTTTATCTCTTTCTTAGCTATACCTCTTTCCTAGTTATATCTCTTATGCTTTTTCTTTTATTATTTCTTAGAAAAATCTCCCCTCTTTTATCTATAAGCTATATCTTAGCTAGAAGAAACCCCTAGGGCAAAATAGCTTAGATAGTTAATAGTTACTCTGTTCTAACCCTAAGTAAGGCGGGTTTGACTTATCTGTCGTCAAGCCTTCCATCGCCACCTTGCAGGCGCTGCTATACCGGGTAGGGCCGTTTTCCGAATAAATCTCCCGAGGCCCGGGGCGTAGTAGATCTTGTGCTGGATCAAGGACTGATGGGAGACGAGTCTCGCTCGTGTCGCTATTCGGTGGGGTCCTGCCCTCTAGCCGCTTTGCGACGTCAAGGAGTGAGGAGCAGGTCAGTGGAGCCCCTCGTTCCTCGGTTGCCTTTTCCATCTGAGCATAGTGGTCGTCTTTATGCTGCTGAGAAGTATATCCTATCGCGCCATTCTACTCTTAGAACAATAGCACGGCAGGGTCGGCGGGTTCCACGGTTCTATCAGCAGTACTGTCAGCCGGAGTCTCGAGCCTTCTGCGTTGCGGTGCTATGTTAGCCTGCCTATCGGCCGCGGCGTTGGATGGTGATGGCACGCTAAGGTATTGTGAAATGACCTTGATCTAGTACGATATGGCACTGACCTCTCGCAGATCTGGGTTATGTATCCTAGATAGGTATAGCTCCTGCTGCGTCTAGTTAAGCTGTTCGAACGGCAAGGTCTCGTCCTCGCCCCGGCCTATGACTCGATCACCTATAGCTAAGAAGCACCGGGCATACTCTATTACTATGAGGCCGTAGGTCCACCCATATACTTGCCGAGTCGTCGGCATATCGTAGATCGACGCCGGTATAGAGCCTTAATGATTTACCATAGCATTATGGACCTCTCGGAGCGCCGAACGGCAGGAGTCATCAGGATGGAGGGAATCGAAGATAAGGAAAGACAATTAGGCTTGCTAGTAGATAGCGAGAGACTAGTGACCAATCGTATTATTAATACCCGGATAAAAGATAGGTATAATCGTATTATTATACTAGCGTATGTCTTTGATCTCAGCTGGGCTTAGCTATATAGCATAATATTTACCTAGCTAGATAGTCTACATAAGTATGATAATATCCTAGCGGCTACTTAGCTTAATAATAAGCCGAATACCGTAGAGGACGTCCTTAGTAATAAGGTAGTCCTATCGTTTAAGCCGACAGCGGAGATTCTAGGTATAAAGCCTATAGTAACTCTATTTAACCCTAAAGTTTCTCAGTGCTTAACGAGGACGGTCGATAAAGTCCTAATACTCCTATATAAATGTCTTAATACTAGTAGCCGATAATAAGAGAAACCCGTCTTAGTTATAGGCATTAGCCCTTGTTGACCCGGGCGAGCCGTCTGGCGTATAAGGGGAAGGCCACAGCTAGGTATACAAGGTATTCTTTTGCTCCCAGGGGGTTAATCGATTCCTTGGCTGGCATGGCTGTTGCGGCGTTTCGGTCTGCGGCCTATCAGAGGTATAATAAGCGCTAGCAGAAGCGATAGATTAAGGGCTCTACCCCGCTAGATCGTCTAGTAATCCCGTCGTGCTTAAGGATTATAGTGGGTTAATCGCCTCTAGTAAACCGGGTTAGTAAGTAAATCATTCCGATAGTAAACTATAAGATCCTCTCTAGATCTTTCTTACCTCTTATTATCTCCCGATCCGGGGTGATAAGTAATTACTAGACTATATCAACTAGGGCTTATAGTTCTTTATCCTAAGCTTTAAGCTATAATGGGCTAGGTTGGTCTTAGATAAATGCCGCGTCGGCTACGTCGTATCCTTATGATATAAGCTCGAGCTAAGCCTAAGAGTTTTCGAAAAGTAGGTAGTGATCTTACGCACTGACTAGACTTATATGGTTAGTCTATGAGTTCTCGTCGTAGTTCTAAACTAGCGGGTTATATAGTGCTACTGCCGGGCTTACTTCGGTCTCGCTTGGTTCGTCGTAGTCGCGATTATAAGTAGACTCGGCCGGGAGTAGAACTTCGAATAGTATAGGGATCTGGAGATGCGGCTCTAAGTAGAGGCTAATAACTAGATCCATCGTCGACGATATAGCGGGCGGGTAAGGTTAGTAATGATATATAAACTCTGCCTGTTACGATTCAGTCGGCGCGTAATAGGAAACGATAGCTTACTTATATTATCGTTAATAGTATCGCTATGAGTATGCACGTTATGATATAAGTTATTCCTCTTCGGTTTATGGCACTTTTCTAGCCAGGCGGCCACGACGTTTCGGAGCCGGTTAAGATATTATCTTCTAGGGAAACCTGCATAGTAATGTTTTAGCTCATTCCCCTAGCGTTAGCCACGCGAGATACCTATATTTCCCTTGCTATGCGTCGGAGGGCCGACAGTTATAGCTTATATAATATAAAAAACATTACTTTTTTAATAGCTATAGTTAATAAGATTATAACTTAATAGAATACCTTATATTAATTAGATAAAGTATTATTATATTATAATATATATAGTAATAGTAATATCCTTATATTCTAAAGCTCTCCTATCTATTATATATAGTTTTTTAGCTCTAATTTTAGTTTTCTTTTCTCTTAAGGATATAATAACTAAGTTTAGGGAGCTATATTATTTATATTAAGACTTTCCGTCTATACTTAAACTGAACCTAACTATATTCTAATATATTACCCCCTCGCTTACCCATTAGCAACGAAGATATAAGACGGTAAATAAAGCTCAAAGCGAAGATATAAAGAAAATAATTAACGGAACTGATCTTCTACTTAGCGGTTAGCTGCGTATAGACTTGCTATTTTTCCCATATGATATTTTTATTCTAGGGTAGCTGTCGCGCTATACCTGATTGAATTAAATGTGAGCTAAGACTTTCGGTATATCTCGCGCTAAACCGCTTTAAATTAAATGTGAGCTAAGACTTAAATATGGGCCATCCTCCTATCTAACCTATTTTCCTCTCCGTTTTCTTTAAAATTCTATAACTAATTCTATAAAATAGCTAGCTAACCCGGGAAATATCTCATTATTATTAAATAATTTATTTTAAATGCTGAGCCTAGACTAGTATTATATTTTAAGAAAAGTGTACCCCGAACATAGCCGTCAGTTCCCTAACCCTAAGACCTATATTAATACATAACTTTAACCATAGAGAATAGTAATAATTATATATATTAATATATAATAGTAATAAGCCTAGGTAAATTAAGTAATTATTCCGCAGCTATATAGATATAATATTTATCTCTATATAGATAATATAAATTATACCTAATAGAATATCCTTATATATATAACGTATATAATAAGCGAGTGTCATAGATAAGCGAGTATCACAAAAATCTTAACCCTCCTTAGGAATACTATAATAAAAACACCATAAATCATCTGATTAATTAAAACTACTCGCTATACTCTTCCCCAGATATCTCGATCACTACCTGATAGGTCCTTGCATTATGGCCAGGCTAGCCGCAGACACCATAACGCCGAACACCCGGTCGCGCCGACCTTCCTTAACTACCACTCCGCGATAATTCCGCCACTACCTACGCATTAGCATCCATTTAATTAATTACTTACCTTCCTTCCTCTACCGTTATGACCCCTCTTTTCTATAGCTAGGTTCTTTTTGCCCTCCGGCGCCGACTAAGTATCTCATTTGCCTCCCGAAGGTCTTTATTCTTAGTAGCTAGTAAGGTAACCCGATGCATAACTGCCTTTATCCCCTTCTCAAGAGACCTCAGGGCTTCAAGGATTGACTCTGGGGAGCTACTTTAATGCCTTCTAATTCGTCTTTCGAGGTATTTAGACTGAGATTGGGCCTTAAGTATAGTCTTTGGGGTCCTTAATGCCCAAGAGGTTAATTAATTAGATGCCTCCTCAATCGGCGTTAGCGTCCATAGCCGCATATTAAGCTTTAAGATCATACTTTCTGGATCAAGAGGAATAAGCCCGGCCCCTTTGAATGATACCTTGATATTTCTTTTCGTCATAGTGGCCTCGTGTGCTGCGTGGAAGGCTAGAAAGAACTTAGTCTTTGAAACGTAGGTTATAGAGCATCTAATCAGATGCTCTATTTCTCGACTATAAGCTCGCTTTAGCACGCTAAAGCACCTAACATTAAGGGGCTAGAATAGATAAGAGGAATAAGGTAGCATATAAAGCCGGATAATCTTATTCTCCTCGTAATATCTCTCGAATTCGATAGAGTAGTGACTTTCGTGGCTATTAAGGATTAAGAGACAATAGGAACTAATTGATCGATTAGTTATGCACCGGTCAAAGTGCTTAAGCCACTCGAGACCAATCTCGTTATCGGTCTAGCTATTTTAGGTCGTCGCAATAGCCCAATCGCCCGGGAGGTTACTTTCTCGGTACTAGTTAGCGAGGTAATATTAGCCTAAACTGATAATAAACGGCGAGATCGACCAGCCTTCCGCATTGATCGCTTGGATCACTATAATCCATTCCCGATTTCCAGGCTATACTAATTTTAGCTTTAAACGCCTTTCTGAGCCCATGACGACTATTCCGCTTACAATTATACCCATAAGAAAGCCAGTCTCATCAAAGTTATAAATATTATCTAATTAGATACTATACTTCGCGATTATGTTCGCCATAAGCCGAAACTAATCGCAGATAATAATTAGATCTTCGCACTTAGCTCTCTAGTAGTTATATTTCCGAAAAAAACGCGTCTTAAGCTCTGGGTATCGCTTAACGAAGTTATAAGCCTAGCGCACGCCAACTAGTGATGCATCGCGGTCGGCAAGCAATTAATCAGCCATATCTTTAACACCACATAGCCATAGGGGAAATCCTCGCGAATCTAGGTCGAGGATAAAATAAATAAGGATATCTTCTTCTAGATTAGATAGCTTATGTGAATTAGGGATAATATTATATCGAGACTGGATGCCTTATTGCCGGCGATATAAGGTACGATAGTGAACTATGTATATCGCTGCGGCGCGTCGGATACTTAGTTTTGGGTTATTTTAGAGGGCTTAAAGTGCTAGAAGAATTCTAGCTTTAGTATTAGAGCCTGACATACTAGGTGGTTAAGAATCAATTGATCAAATGAAGAAGATGTAAGGTGAGGGATTTTTGTAACACTCGCTTGTCTGTGACACTCGCTTATTATATACGTTATACATAATATATATATAATAATTTAATATAAATAATATAATTATCACTTAGGTAATAGCTAAAATAAAGGATTATTTAATAATATATATAATAAATAAAGAATAGGCATAAGTCTTAATAATATATTTATTATAAGGCAATAAATATATATTCCCTCTATTACTTTTTACCCTTTATTATTTATTTCTTAATCTATAATATACTCTATATAAATAACCCTAATTAATATTAATATTACTTATATATATATATTCCCCTATAAGTAATTAATTAACTATAACTATAGTAGCTCCTAATATAATAGAGTATTTCCTTATTAAGATAATAGGCATAACCTTCTTAGCCGCTAAAATAAAAAGAGAAAGAAATAATAATATTATAATAGACCCCGGCGAGAATATACTATATAATCTAATTAATATATATTAGAATTAGTTAGCCTAGCTATAATAATAAGAGGACTAGAGTTATAAAGCCCATAGTAAGATCTTACTTAGCGATAAAGATAATCTTAATATAATTAAGGCTAAGCTAAGCTAAATAAGCCCGCCGCCTAAATTTAAATACTTAGATATACTATATAGATAAGATAACTATTAGGTTAATATATAGAATATATTTATAAAAATATAATAAGAAAAGTAATTAAACTTAAGTGAGGCTATAGCCCTATTAGGTAATAATATATAAGGTTACTATAATATTATATATATATTCCCTAAGCTTATTATTATTAGGGGCATAAAGGTCTAGTCTAATAGCTAAGATAACAATAATCTAAACTTATTTCTCGCCCTAGGGGTTAATTAAATAAATTATAATATTAGGCTTAATTTTAATAATATTTAGAAGGCAAGAGAGGCCTTTTAATATAAGCGCTATATTATAGGTCTTATCTACTATAAAGCCTATAAGCACTAAGTTAGCTTCTATAATAATCGCCTCGATAAGAACTATATATCTATAGATATATTATAGGGTAAGAGAGAGTAATATTTCTACCGAGAGTATACTACTATGCGGGAGAGGAATATAATACTAGGGCTACTATTCGACTTTAATAGGTTTAATATTCCTTTAATTATATAGCCTTTAGGCTAAGAATATAATCCCCTAGTATATTAGACGCTTATAAGCCTTATATATAATCTAATTAATATCCCTAGGAAGGACCTTAGAGATATTATCCCCCTTAAGACTATTAAGATTAATAATACCTATATAACCCTAGTAAATAATATTACCCTTCGCTATAGAGACTAGCTCTTTATGCCCTAGAGAAACCTAACCTATTATAAGTAATATAAGATTATATCCCGCAATTATATTACTATAATATAATCTTATATATTACTAAATAAGCTTAGTATCTCGGGGGGTAAATATATAGAGATATAAGATAATAATATAGAAATAGATATAAAATTAATATATAATAATCTCATCGATATATATACCCTATATACGCTAATTTATCTCTTTAAGTATAAATACTTCGCTATAGACTAAGGTAATATATAATTTATTAAGGCTAATTATATCTATATAATAATAGACTTTAATAATTTTTGCGTTTTCTTAGCCCTTAACCCTAATACTAGGTTTCTTATTTATAGGATTATATACCTATCCCCTAACCTAATACCGCTATATTAGCTCTTACCTTATATAAGCTAATTATATTACGACCGGGGTTTATAAGTATAGTATTATACCCCTAAGAAGCCTTTATCTAGGCTAATAAATAAAGATATTATTATATTAGATTCTTTAGATAATAAATAAGGCTATAGCGAGAAGGGGTTAAGGAAGGCTTATTAGGCTAGAAGAGAAGGTCTTATAGGTCTACCTAGTAAGTAGAGGAGGAAAAGAATATTAAGATAAATAGTAGAGTATAATAAATAAAATATATATAAGCCTTATATCTTATCTCTCTATATAAATTACTTATAGTAATATAATCTTATATACCTTAGTAATATTATATATTATAACTTTAGGAATAAAAGGCGCTTTAGCTTAATAATTAAAATAATCCCTTTAATTAAGGGATAGACCCGGGTTTAACTCTTAGAAGTATCTTATTAATATCTAAAGATATTTTTATAATATCTTAAGTATATTATTTTTACTTAATAGAGAGTTCTTATTTCTATTTTATTAGCCCTTTCCCTTCTTATTTAATATAATATCTCTTCCTTAATTTTAAAATAGATATAATATAACTAGATCGAATTAACCTAAGCCTACTTAATCCTCTCCCCTAGCTAAGCCTAGAGCTAAAGATACTTATCTCTTATATTACCTACTATAAGAACTTAGCTAAGATATCTTTCCTCCTAAATTATCTTACCTATATAATTATTATATTAACTTAATATATAAGTAAAAGTAATAAGGATAATACCTAAATATTAGCACTAGGTATTTACCCTTTATTATTAATTACTATCTAAGTCTTCTTCTTAGTAGTAATAAAGCTCTTATAGTAATATATACTAAAAGTAAGCTCTAAAGTCTTTAATTTTCTTTTTTTATTATAAGAATTACTTTAAAGATAAGGCCTATTACTAACTCTATAGAAGCTTATACTTAGTATAATTAGAGATAACTATATACTTCTCTAGGTTATAATTAGATAGCCTAGCATTAAGGAGCCGGCAATAAATATACCCTTCGAGCTATTACCTTTAGAGATATTACTTAAAGCTATTAAACTTTACCTATTATTTCCTAGCCTAAGTAATAATATTATTATAAGTAAACTATATTATTACTTATTATAACTAAAGATCCCTATCTTACTTATCTTCCCTATAGAACTAGCCCTTAGGCGTATATTAAGGTAAATAAGTAATATAATAATTATATCTCTCTTCTATATACTCGTAAGAGGATTAATCTTATCGCCTATCTAATACTATATCGAGCGTAATATAGTAATACTAGCTATTAAAAAGAAAAGCCTAGCCGGCTAAGTTAATAAGCTAATTAAATCTTATCTAATTAATATACTTATACTTAGGTATAATAATAATTACCTCGCTTAGTAAGCTATCTTAGCTAGCCTGCTTATTTTACTAGCTATAATCTATAATCCTCTAAGGTATCTCTAAGTAAATAATAAGCCTAATATTAGGGATATTAATACCTAGGCTAAGAGTATTAATTACTATAATAACCTAGCTATATTAATAGAGGTCATATTTATTACCTTATATCTATGCCCTTAGTTACTATGCCTTACTATTAGCTATATTAATATTACTATAATATATATTATAGCCTAGGTCTTATATAAGCCCCTTAGTTACCCTCCGGGTTAGGTAATATATAATAGCTTTAGCTAAGCTAATATATATATTAAGCTTCTAATTAATTAAGGCCCTTATAATACTTATAGCTAAGGCCTATTTATTATTATTATTATATATATTAATAGTAATAATACTATAGCTAATATTAGGCCGGCTTATAGGGTTATAGAAGACTATAGCGTCTTTAGGGTTATAGTTAATAAGATAAAAGAAAGGAGCCTTATCTGTGATAGCTAGTATTACTATTAGGTAAATTATTTATATACCGCGCTAGGCTAAGAGACTAAGCTTATATAGCTTTAGCTAGAACTTTAAGTTACCCTTAAGGATAATATAATATTTATTAATAATAATATAGTCTAGCTAGGCCTAAGATTAAAGTATATTAAGGTAGGTCTAGAAATACTTAATTAATATAGTCTTTAGCGTTATAAAGATAATCCTAGTATATCTAACTATCTAATTAGATTACTACTAAGCCGCTATGAT
>NW_003315689.1:6947-11436 GCF_000151355.1 Fusarium vanettenii 77-13-4 | reverse complement strand
ATTTATTATATCTTTATTATTTTTTATTCCTTTTTTATTAAAATTATTAGAAACTTAGATATAAAATTAAGGTTCTTATAGATCTTAGTATATTAATTTAGGGTTTACTAGATATATCCTTTACTTAATATTTTATTACTAAGAACTTATATAATCTCTTTATTATATTTTAAATATTCCTAAATAAGAACTTATTTAAGGTTAATTAATTTAATATTTTTTTCTAATATTTAGTTAAGGGATATAAAGAGTATTTAATTATATATATTTTATTATATAGATTATTATATAGGATAGTTTTATTAATAAGTATATTATATAAGAAATTAATCTAATAATTATTAGGCTTATTTAATAAATTCTTTTTGTTAGACTAAGGGTTAATATTATTCTTTTTATTAGGCTATTATTTAGGGTTCTAGGTTATTAATATAGAATATAATATCTTTATTATCCTTAGGGTAGAGATCTATAGGTATATCTATTTTAATTATTCCTTTAATATATCTTATTATAATATTAATTTATTTACTTTTATTATTTTATAATAAATTATAGGATAATATAAAGGTAAATTTATTCTTATTATCTTACTAAGTAACCTTATTAACTTATTAGTCTTAGCGGGGTTTTTATTCTCTTTTAGCTATAATAAGGGATAAATAATTATTCCTATAATATTCTTTCTTTCTATAATTATAATAAGTAATATAGGATTTATTTTATTAGATATTTCTAATATCTATAGGTCTTAGCTAAGTATTATATAAAGTATTCCCTTTATTCTTATTATTATTATTCTTTTATTCTTAGTTCTATTTATTATTTTTATCGGGGTAATAAGGGTTAAATTAAAAGGCGCGGCCTTTATTCCTCTAGGCTATTCTCTCTTAGTATTATTTATATTATTATTTATTAATCTTAATAGCTATTCTAATATATTAATTAAGGTTATTAAGTCTATTTACCTTATAAAGTTTATCTTTAATTTTTTCCTTAAGTCCTTAATAATAGATCTTTATAAGGGCTTTATTATCTTATTTAACCTTAGATATAAGTTATTAAAAAGTCATAGAATAAATAATATATAATTTATTCTAAGTTAAGCTATAAAGTTTAATAATAATTTTTTTTTTATTAATTATTCTAAAAGCTTTTTTAATAGCTACTTTAAAGTTATTTTAATTAATAAAAATATTAGTAATTTCTTAGTCTTAATTAAATTTATTTTTATTTTTTAAGAAATCTCTCTAAATAGGTTTAAATTATATCTTAGTAATTTTATAAAGAAAAGGTATAATAAAAAATATTTTCTTTATATTAATATTAATATATCAAGGAAAAAGCCTAAAATATCTCTTTATCTTAATAAAAAAAGGTATAATATTATAGGCTTATCTTATAAATAGTTTTAATATTATAAATCTAATAATTTCTCTTAGATTTTTATTATAATACTATTAAGTAGGTATTATAGGTTAACTCTATACTTAATCCTAGAGTTAATTAATTATACCTCTAAGTTATTAGAGTTTAGCTATAAGTTTAATAATACTTAGTAATATCTTATTATAAAGTAATAATCCTCTAAGAAAAGATTTAATAAATATAATATTCTATTTATTAAAAGATATATTATTTAATAATAGAAATATTATATAATATAACGCAGAAATATATTAAATAAGAAGCTATTAATATATAATATCTAGTATTTTTTAAGGGAATAAACTAAATATATTAATTTTATTATTAATAAAGAGTCTTAATATTATTATATAATAGGGTAATTATATTTTAATAATAAGTTAAGAAGGTCTTAAAGGTAATTAAAGTCTATTAATAGCTTAAAGGCTAGGTATTTATCTAAGGTATAATAAATATTATATATATATAAGGGACCTCGTATTTAGAGAAATAAGGTCTAAGTAAGGGCCTTATACTTAGAGAAGTAAGGTCTCTTATAATAGGTGGGTTATAAAACGAATTTATAGAGAGTGTTTTTATACGTGATAGGGGATAGTTCAGGCCGTAATAAATTCGGTCGGTATTGCCGGCGGGAAATTGCTCAAAGAGCAGGCGAATGAGACCCGCTACTTTTCTTAGGGGCATCGAAAGGCTAGCACGACTTCGTAACCTGTGCCGGACGAACCGCCCTCCCCCGAGAATGTATCTAATAGAGGATTGATGTAATTCCCTGCCGGGACGCAATCTGGGTTGTGCCCCTGAAATCGACATGCATGTAGCTCTGTAAATGCCAACAAATTAAAATCAGGAAGTACCGACGCGCGCGGCAAGTTAATAAGCTGTGTTGTCTCCAGCTGGGCTAGGGTACACCGACAGCAGCAGGCGGTCTCGATATAGACTCAAACGCATTAACTTCCTAGTTGATAATGTCCCAAGAGATTCTAGTAATATAGTAGGGGCTCTTGAGAAAATAGTAGTGTTAATACTTGCTAAGGATATCACCTGACCCCATACTCCGTTCCTAAACAAGAATTCAGCCATCTTTCTTTAGTAAATTTGTCCTGCCACCAGCACCTACGTAACCAGCATATTGCCTCGATACCCTTAGAATCCATAGAGATGACCTCTTGCCCTTCTAAAAGAGTATAGAGAGCTATAGCCAGGAGTCATACGTAACGGTGTCTGTCACTGGGCATGTGATTAATTGTGCATAGATAAATAAAGGCGAGCATGGTAGCCTTGCAAGTCGATAAATGCCGTCTATTACCAACACGCGCGCGCAAATGGACCGGTATGCTGGATGGCTTGGACTAGTCCGTGTTATTGTACTACTCCGGACTGACCCGCGTACCGATCTGTGGGGCCGGACTAATCCAGCACGACTAGTATAAAAGTCATACCAGTCTAGCTTGAAAAAGGTACAGTGGGTATCCTAGTACAGCTTGGGGGGCCAATCAGTCTAGCCCTACCGGTACAAGGCATGTCCCAGTCCAGGCAATAGACCGTACCAGAACGTCTAATAATTGGTATAGATAGACGAGTACAGATGGACGAGTACTAAAGATGACTAATAGCTTGGGCGAATTAACGATGGAGTAACCGTAAAAGGGGAACCATTCCCCTAGCTTATAAAACCGCAGTTGGTCAACTTAGCACACAGGAGACCGGTCCCCTACGGGGTCCGCCAATGCCTTTTCGGAACGAGCCTAAGAAGCTTGCCTTAATACGTTCGGCTTATACCCCGCGTTCATTTAACCCTTAGTTTATAATCTTATTTATTTATTTTTAAGCATAAAACTTTAATCTAAGTCCTTAAGTAGTAAGTATTAGGCCGCTCTTTATGATTAGTGATTACTTAAGATAAGATAGAATAATATAGCTATAGATTCTAAGCCGAAAATATTGCCTCTGCTACTAGCTATAGGAACCTAAGCGCCCGCTCTAGCTATCCCATAGCTCATTAAGTCGGCCGCAACCGAATAATAATACCTCCTAATAGCTATAATAAAGAAATACTAAAATATCTATTCTATATATAATATCCGTTTACTAATTTCAATTTGCCTCTTACTCGCCTCGGATTACTGCTCCCGTAATCTACTAAGATTCTTTATACCCCTTATCCCTAGAGCTAACTAAAGTCATTTCAATAACTTCCTAACTAGCCCCTAGCCTATAACCACCCTAACCTTCCACCGTATCTCAATTCTAAGATATATATATGATTCTCCTCCGTGTAGCTTTATCTAGACGAGCCCATGCTGCCTTGCACCTGGTGGTTTGAAGATGACGTTTGCAATTATCCACTCTGTTAATCGTTATTCCACATATTTTACATCGGAAGTATATCCCGTCACTCTCGAACCAAACTTTCTTGAACTCTGCCAGCTCAAGCGTAGTATCACTATGGGTATGTTAGCATACTCTTTAGATCTCAAAGACGGGGCCGTAGGGACAGACGGAGAAATATCAACATCACCGTAGCACTCGAGGTCGACCGTGTTAGGGTATGCACGGGCTGGCGCACCCAAATCATCATAAGCCATATAAGAGGCGTTGTTAAAGAGCTCTATTATATCAACCCCAGTGTCTCGGAGACGTTCGGGATGCTCTGTCTGGATTGAAATGCCGAAAGTGCTGGCCCTATTGCCGGCCTGTATCAGAGGATCGACGGTTTGCTGATCAGGGACGTTGACTATGCTGAAACCTATATCTATCGAGACTAGACCGGCATCTAGAAGGGAACCACTTAAGTTATAATTCTACTCGCGTATAGCAATAAGTCTTATATAGCTATAGTTAGTAATTTAGGAACCTTTACCGTCGGGAATAAAACCATTCTCATTAGGGATCATATCGACCTTAAGCGAAGAACCGCTAAGCAAGGAGGAGACTATCGCCTTTCTTAAAGCGAGAGCTATATAGTAGCTTCTTCCTTATATAGAGAAAAGGCCACTGACCTACTTAATTGCCCCTATTATTTTTTACTCTTACTATAAAATATAATATGCTATCTTTCTTA
>NW_003315689.1:0-5278 GCF_000151355.1 Fusarium vanettenii 77-13-4 | reverse complement strand
AGAGCATCTGATCAATCGCTCTATTTCTCGACCATAAGCTTGCTTTAGCACGCTAAAGCATCCGACGTCAAGGGGCTGGAGTAGATGAGACGAATGAGGTGGCATACAAAGCCGGATGATCTTCTTTTCCTCACAATATCTCTCGAATTCGATAGATTGGTGACTTTCATGGCCATCGAGGATTAAGAGACGATAGGAACCAATTGATCGACTGGTTGTGCACCGGTCAAAGTGCTTAAGCCACTCGAGACCGGTCTCATTATCAGTCCAGCCATTTTGGGTCGTCGCAATGGCCCAATCGCCCGGGAGGTTGCTTTCTCGGTACCAGTTGGCGAGGTGATATTGGCCCGCACCGATGATAAACGGCTGGATCGCCCAGCCTTCCGCATTGATCGCTTGAATGACCGTAATCCATTCCCGGTTTCCAGGCTGCACTGATTTCGGCTTTGAACGCCTTTCTGCACCTGTGACAACCATTCCGCTCGCAATCATGCCCATAAGAAAGCCAGTCTCGTCAAAGTTATAGATATCATCTGACCGGATGCCGTACTTTGCGATTGTGTTCGCCACAAGCCGAAACCAATCGCGGATAATGGTTGGATCTTCGCACTTGGCTCTCTGGTAGTCGTATTTCCGAAAAAAACGCGTCTTGAGCTCTGGGTGTCGCTTGACGAAGTTTGAAGCCCAGCGCACGCCAACTGGTGACGCGTCGCGGTCGGCAAGCAATTGATCAGCCATATCTTTCACACCACGCAGCCGGGGGGGGAATCCTCGGGAATCTAGGTCGAGAATAAAGTGAATAAGGATCTGTTCCTCTAGATCGGATAGCTTGCGTGATTTCGTAATAGTATCTCGCGTAGAAAGAATGCCCTTTTGCCGGCGCCATAGCATCATACGATTAATATTATAGATCTCTGCAGCGCGTCGGAGGCTTAATTTTGGGTTATTTTGAAGGGCTTGAAGTGCAAGAAGCAATCTAGCTTCAATATTTGATTGAGGCATATCAAATTGTGAAGGATCAATTGATCAAATAGAGATGATGTAGGTTGAGGGATTTTTGTCACGCTCGCTTGTCTGTCACGCTCGCTTATCATATACGTTATGCTTTTATAATATATTACCTAACTTAGTTTAAATAAAAGTTTAGTTATATCTAATATATTATAGGATAATTTACTAAGTATATTACCGCATAGTTTAAACCTAATATAAAAGAATATCTTAATACTCTTTTTACTTAACTCTTATTCTATACCTACGAACTCTACGCCGATTATATTAAGTTCGAAGCCGCCTTATAATAGGCCTTTAGGACTATTAATAAAAAGGCATAAATAGAATAAGAAATTAAGGCACTTAATTAAACTTAGTCTGCCTCGGAATATAGCATAAAGTACTTTTAATTTGCCTTAAAGCTAGGATAAAATTAATAATTACTTATATTATTCTTCTTTAATAGACTTAAGAAAGATATATAGGCTAAATTCTATAAATAAGACTAACCTAATAACCTTATTAATTATATTAGCTATATAATTAAGATTAATAACTAATAGTTCTCTTAGAAGAAATTCTAAAACCCTTATAATAATAAAGGAAATTATTAAAGGCCTCGATTTAATATTAACTAGGAGTAATCTTAATAAACCGATATATCCTATAGAACCTATATAAGACCTATAAAACTTAGAATAACCTAATAGAAAAAGCGCGATTATTATAGACTTAAATACTAATATTACTATAAAATAAATTATATTAAGAAAATCTATTATAAGAAATAGCATAATATTAAAGAAAGTCGCTATTAGCTATAATAATAGTAACTCCCCGAAGGTAAGAAATAAGTAAGATATATATAAGTTAATAATAAATTATAGATAGCTCTTTAGATAATTAAGATACTTAGTATAGCTTAGACTAAGTATAATAATATTAGTCTAGAACTAGGAGAAATTATTATACCTTATAACTAAGTATACCTTACTAAGGAATAATTTAAATATAATAATTATCCCTAGCTAAAGCTATAATATATTATAATAAAACCCCTAAAAATAGAATAGCTTTACCTTATAGACGAGTTAGGATAAAAGCTACTATTAGAATTAATTAATAGGCCTAATAGGGACCTAAATGCTAAAACTATTGCGATTACTTAATAAAATAAGAATACTAAAGCTAAGATTAGTCTACTATTATTAACCCCTTAATAATAAGCTAACTTTAATAAAGCTACTATAGGAGGATTTAACTATAAGGATTAGGTTATCGGCTATATATAGCACTAATATACCCTCTATTATTTATAGAAAGGACTATTAATAAAATAAGCCTACTTAATATAATAAGATATTTTGCCTATAATATAAGATTAAAGTATCTCGGGAGTATAATACGGTATATAAATAAGGGGAAACCTTATAATGCCCTAATTAATACTATAATGACTTAAACTATAGCGCTAAAACTAAGGCCTAATAATAACTTATTATGGGTTAAATCTATAATAAATATAATAAGAAAAGGGATAATAAATTATAGGAAAAAGACTATCTATAGTTTTATAATAAAGAAGGCAATTAATACTAGAACTTACTAAAAGAATAATATATTTAAACTATATAAGAGTATATAGATACTAAAAGGATATAGGATATCTATATCTATATATACTACTAAGTAATAGCTAAAGACCCTAGGCACCTCGAAGCACCCTTCGGCGTATAAGATAATATATAAATATACTTAATATATAAAGAATACCCTAGTATCTTATAGATATTATATTAATACTATTAATATAAGGAGTATAAAAAAGAAAAATAAGAGAATAATTATTTTCTTACCTCTTTGCTATATTAACTAAATAATAAGCTATACCTATAATATAAAATAGAAAGATATTAAGTTTATTACTAAGATAAGTTAATTTATATCGCTATTATATAATATAATAAAGAATTATACTAGATAATATAGGAATACTAAAAAAATAACTATAAAATTAAGAAATAATAAAAATAAATCCTTAGAATTACTTAAGGGGAACTAAGAATTTCTAGAGTAATAAAATAAAATAAAAAGAATAACTTAGATATAAGAGATATCTTTATTTAAGTATATTATAAGGAAATAACTATAAACTTATAATAAGGACTATACTATAATATATAAGACGATAAATATATATAATCTATATACCCTAGATATAAAGAAATCTTATAGATCTCCTATAAAGACTATTACTATAGCATATATATTTAGAATAAATAAGAAAATAATTATTTCCCTATATAACTATAGGGACCTAATAATAAACCCTACCTCGCTTATAAAACCTACTAATATAGGATCTATAGGTAAAATAAAGGGGTTAATATAACTAATATTTATTTTATCCTTAAAAAAAAAAAATTTATTACCCTTAAATAATAATTTATTATTATTATATAAAAGACTATAATAAAAAAAAAGTAAACCCTTAAAAGAAATTACCTTAATATAGAAATAATATTCTATAATAAAGATATATACCTAAGATATAAGTAATATATCTTAGCTATATATAATAAATTTAAATAAATAATAAAAAAAAGATTTAATTTTCTTATATATATAAAGAAATAAAAAAATAATAAATAATATTAAAATATTTAATTATACCTTAGAGAAAATTAAGGACCTATAGATTAGATCCTATAAGACTATACTAACTATATTAGATATAGTAACCTTAATAAGGTTTACCTTATAAAAGGAAGGAATTATAGCGATTACCCTAATAATAGCTAGATCGCAAAATAAGCCTATTAGGAATAGCTATATAAATAGGATAATTATAATTATAAGGTATATAGTAAAAGCGAGTATAAATATAATTACCTTAATTATACTATTAAATAATTAAAAAACTAAATATCTTATCTAGTATAAGGCAATAAATAAATAAAGATAAAGATAAATTACCCTAGAAGGCCCTTTATTCTATAGATAGAAGATATAAGTAATAATACCTAGAATTAAAAATATAAATTAAGAGATAATAATTAAATACTTTAGTAAATAATAAAGCTAAATAGAATTACTTTAACTTAGCAGCGGTAAATAAGCTTAAGCTATTATAAAGGCATAAATATAAGCCCTATATAATATATAACCTTAAAGGAATACCTTTTAATTATAATAATAAAGTTATTAATTATAAGATTAATTACCTTAAGGTTTTTATTAAAAGAAAAAACTAAGGAATCTTATTTAATATTATATTAAATTAGAGCTATAATCTTATACTTAGGTATTTATAATTATAATACTTTAACCTATATTTTAACTAAAGAATTAGCTAAATATTTTCTTATAATATTAAGATATTTTTTATATTAAATAATAACTTAGATTAAAGATCTTAAAATTCTATTAATAATAGAAAAATTAAAAAGAAATAAATATAAGATATTTCTTTATTTATAGAAATAAAATATAAATATTATAATAAATAGAAATAATAAAGATAATAAATAATCATATAAATTATATAATAATTCTATATACTTAAGAAAGACCTTAAAAAACTAAAAAAAGATAGCCTAAAAGAGAAATAACTTAAGAATATATTATAGAAATATAAAATATATAAAAAACTCTTTATAAAAGAACTTAAAATAGGCTTATTAAAATATATTTTATATAACCTAGAGATTAAGTTTATTAATAAAAAATAACCTAAGTTTAATAAACTTTAATTACTTAATAAAATATAACTCTTAATATTAAAAGAATATATTAAAGATATAATATAAAAAAGATATATTAAGAAAAGTAAATTATTTATTAAATACCTTATTATATTTATCCTAAAAAAAAATAAAAAGCTTTATCTCTATATTAACTTTAGAATACTTAATATTATTATAATTAAGGATTAAATATTATTACCTCTTATTAATAAGTTAAAAGATTAATTTTTTAGAATAAAATATTTTATAGTACTTAACCTTAAAGGAGCCTATAACCTTATTTAAATTAAGGAAAGATATAAATAAAAAATTACTTTTTATATTAAATATAGACTATTTAAGTATCTTATTATATCTTTTAGACTTATTAATATACCTATTATATTTTAATAAATAATTAATAATATATTATAGGAATATCTAGATATATTTATTATATATTACTTAAATAATATCCTTATTTTTCTCTAAGATAAAAAAAGAATATAGAGAATATATCTATAAGGTATTATAAATATTATAAAATACTAATTTATTAA
>NW_003315688.1:0-13230 GCF_000151355.1 Fusarium vanettenii 77-13-4 | reverse complement strand
GTCTTGGCTGCGGTCATGTACTCGGGAACTGAGGCAGTGGCAATCACTGGCGGAGAGTCTCGAAACCCCAAGAGGGACATCCCCAAGGCGCTAAAGCAGACCTTCTGGCGCATCCTGATCGTATACGTTGGCATGATCTTCTTCACCGGCCTAATTGTGCCCTACAACTCGGAAGGATTATTGAACGCCGCATCCAAGTCGGCGTCGTCCCCCTTCACTGTCGCCCTGAACCAAGCGGGCTGGGCGGGCGCCGGCAACCTGATCAATGCAATCATCATCATCACGCTGCTCTCTTCGATCAATTCCGCCATCTACATTGCCAGTCGCACCATCTATGCTCAGGCCAAGGCTAGACGGGCCCCGCGGTTCCTTGCCAAGGCGACTTCCAACGGTGTCCCGGTCAACGCCATCGTCTTCACCAACCTTTTCGGCCTCATCTCGCTGCTCAATATCTCGGAGAATGCTGGCAATGTATTCAGCTACCTGCTGTCAATCTCTGGCTCAGCTGCTTTCATTGCCTAGGCATTTATCGGGTTGACTCACATGCGCTTCCGCGCCGCCGTGAAAGCCCAGGGCATGCCCCTCTCCTCTCTTCCATTCAAGGCCTTGGGGTACCCCTATGTCCCCTGGACACTTTTCGGAGCCAACATTTTCCTCGTCATAATCTCCGGGTACACCACGCTCCTGACACCCTTTGACCTCAAGGCTTTCATCTTCGCTTACCTAGTTATCCCCATCTTCATTGCCCTATACGCCGGGTGGAAGCTCTGGCACAGTAGGTTTCTCGCCCGTGAAAGCCTTGAGTGCAGTTTTGCTAACGAGATAATTAAGAAACGAAATGGGTTAACCCTGCCGAAGCTGACATCACGAGCGGCCGGAGAGAGTGGTTGGGCGGTACAGACGAAGAAACAGCTCACAAGGGCATTTTTGCTAAGGTTAAGAATGTACTTGTTGGCTGAATATGGATGAAGGGGTGGGCCGAAACGTGTAGTGTACTATTTTGTTTCTCTCGAGCTATCTGATTTAGCTAGTTGTCAATGTCCGTCGCCACGGAGGCCATTGTGTGTTCAAAATCTATTGTTTGTCTAACTCGGCTTTGTCCTTGTAACGTTGCTACCGCACCCACAGTAAGTGGGCTCCGTGGTTGTGAGATACCTACTTGTTCGGCCGGACCACGAACCACCAGCCAATTAGTCATTCATGATATTCTGACTGTATCTCCTTACGGAAAGATGCCATTGGTAAAAGATCTCAGATGCAGAATAAGGCACGATCGAAATATCAGGATCGGAAGACAACATGCCGAGCGCGGTGCGAAGCCTGATTCTGATCGAGTGAGTGACCCGATTTGATTCGACTTGGCGCGCGCGGGACCGAGATCAGGATGGTCTTTCGCGATAAGAACGCTCCCCTCCCCCGGATTTTCAAGTCCTTTCCGATGAAGTGTATCCAATCAAGTTGAGAAACGTCAATGGACTGGCATCCGATCGGGATGCGATGCGACAGACGCTCCTGGCGGAAAGAAGCATGGGGTAATGCTGGTCGGGGTCTTTCGGGGTCTTCGGACTGAGTGTCCGCGAAACGCTAGTAGTGTCCGAAGGGCCAGTAGCTATGTGAGTGAACTAATAAGAGCCAGTGACAACATGGCCGCACCGTCATCCGCAGTCTCGAGCCGCAAGTTCGTGTCCCTGTATACCGTTGATCCTACTTGTCCCAAAATGCGAAACACTAAAATCGATCTGGACGCCGAGGAAGCAGCGTTTCTGGACCTTGCGGATTCGATCGAGCAGGAGTGGCAATCTCCCAGACAGGCACATCTGAAAAGGTTAGGTTGCGTTGCAAATGTTCTGATAGATGATGGTTCAAAGGCAAACTTACAGCTATTAGACCCTACTCAGCCAAGACAATTGCCGCGTTGCGAAACACAATCCCCATCTCGTACCCATCGAGCTTGCAAGGCGATAAGCTTTGGGATCTCTTGAATGAACACCTGAAAAATGGTACCCATGAGAAGACATTTGGTACGACCGAACCTACCGTGGTTTCCCAAATGGTCAAGCATCAACAGGTGAGTCAAGTTGGAGTCGAGCCCATAGGTGTCAAAATTTACTTACACACAACAATAGACTGTGTACGTCTCGGGGGCACTTTGCGGTCTCTCGGAAGTTCAGCATCCGGGCTGCGATCATGCAGACTACCCATGGGACACAGTTCCCAAGGTTATCGAGAAGATCTTCAAAGCCCAATTGTGGCACGACCAGCGCCAGAAGCAGTTCAGATTACACCACACAAAGGCTGAGCGGGAGAAGCTTGAAGCTTACGACTTCATGGCGCCCATCATTGCCGATGGCGACATGGGCTTCGGAGGCCTGACCTCGACGGTCAAGATGACCAAGTTATTTGTGGAGGCGGGAGTCGCCATGATCCACCTGGATGATCTCGCCATTGGCTTGAAGAAATTCACGATTAGCGAGGGCCGAACCGTGGTGCCTACCAGCGAGTATATCGCTCGCCTCACGGCCGTTCGCATGCAATTCGATGTCATGGGGTCAGTACTCATGCACGCTCATGCCTCACGGTGACTCTTATGCTGACGAGGTTTCTCCAGTGTCAATACGTTACTGATGTGTCGATGTGATACAGACCGTTCTCAATTCATCACGAGCACAATTGATCCGAGGGACCATGAGTACATCCTAGGCGCCACCCACGACGTGAAGCCTCTCGTGGAGGCGGTCTCATCGGGAATGGCTGAGGGCAAGACGTACATGCAGGCACGCGATGAATGGAAGGCCAGCGCAGGCTTGATGACCTTTGACGAGGCGGTCAAGGCCAGATGCAACGAGCAGAAGTACCAGCAGTATCTGGCAAAGGCTTCCGTGTACGGCACGTCACTCAAGGATCGACGCCGATTCGCCAAGGATGCTGTAGGAGAGGACGTTGTTTTCGACTGGGAGCTGCCGAGGTCCAAAGAGGGCCAGTATATGTGGAAGCCAAGCGTCAAGACAATCATAGAGCGAGCTGTTGCAGCTGCTCCCTTGGGAGACATGACTTGGGCAAGAATGGATGCGCCAGGTGAGCAAGAATATCAACGATGGCATAACAGCAGGAAAGAAGAAACTAACGCTGCACAGTCTAGAGGGACATTCTCGAATTCCACACGGAAGTTCGTAAGATCTTTCCTAATCGGCTCTTTGCCTTCGGATTCACCGGCATGTACGACTATACAAAGGCCGGTTTCACTGATGAGCAAATCCGCTCCTTCAGTGACGACATAGCCAAGCTGGGCATTGTTTGGCAGGTCCAGCCGATCTGGGCTGTCGGCGGGCTTAACATGACGGCTGAGAAATTCGCAAAGGAGTGGCAGCAAGACGGCATCGCGGGGTATATTGAGAAGATTTCCAAACCGTCCAGGGCGCCACCCATTGTGGATGGATTCCACAAGCCTAGCTATGCTGGATCTTATCTAGCTGACGCTTTCTTCGCTGCCGTGGCTGGTCAGGAGATCACGCCGTAGTCTGACAGAGAGCGACGGTTTGGGAACATAATTCAGCTCAAGCATTATGGGAATGGCTTCAAGTCTTCCATTGGCGGCTAAGATGCATGTTCTATGAAGTGAAGTGAGGAGCCACGGTTATCAAAGCGCCCTATGGCTCCAGGATATCGACCATTTTGTTCAGGTCTCCATCTACTTTATGAATAAGTCCAATGTCATATCCATCATGGCTGACATGGCCTTTCAAACGAGCTCCGCGGTTTGCACCATTTTTTTTTTTGAGCTCTACAGAGAAGAGAACAATTCGCACATCCCTGGATTATGGTACATTCTCTGAATATTCAAAGGTGAATTTGTCGGTCTGGCCGTCGAGACACGGGTTCTCTCCCAATTCCGAGCGGCGGTGGTCCCCTGGCACATTATCCGGGCCGGGGTCATGACCATTCCACGGCAGGCTACGGATGCCTTGTAGGATTGCAATGTCATATTACCGACATATGGCTCAATTCACAGCAATATCATGACTGTTTCTAATTACTGGCTATGTCTATTCCGCATGGCAAGCCGCTAGGTTCCTTAGCCAAAGACACGTAGCAGAAGCTAAAGGCCTTGGTTCAAAGGCTAGAAGAGATCAGAACCCAATCAGACACGTCGAGAATTCGATATGAGATGTGCGAATCCGATCTAAGAACAATGAAATGTCAGGTTTTATGGGACAACCCAAATTATTCAGCCCGAAGGGCGTTTTACTCAGTCAGAAAAAAAGAGCATAAAACTTTTTCTAATTAGCTAATTAGCATAGTCTATGCTTAACTCGTGCTTAAATTAGTCAGTTATCAACGCTAATAACGCCACTATATAGGAAAGCCCGCGATCATTAACTAGGTAACGCTTTTAGCAAGCTCTCTAGGAGCTTTAAGGTTATCCTTTAATCAACTCCGGCCTCCAAGCGCGATTCTAGCCAGAGCACCGATATAGCATCTACTTTCCCTTTGCTATTAAAACTATTATCTACTAAACCTTACGAGGTTACTAACGACGTCTTGGCTTATGTATTACCTGCCTCTAATCGAGCGGTAAAGTATCCCCTCCTTCCCTAATTATTTAAACCTAATTAAAACACCCTATAGATAACCTCCTATATCGAGATCTATCACGCTACGATATATCTAAATAAACCCTCGCTACCTAAGCGATACCTACCCGGTCGTCTATATAGGTAAGAGGCAGATAACAATATATATAGCCAGATAGAAAATAATATACCCTAGGTAGTTTAGAACTACTATACTTATAAGTAAGACCTACCCGAGGTTAAGTTTTAAAGCGTTAAAGACCCTATGAGGCTTATAAGATAGTATAGTAGCTATAGGGCACGCTAAAAAGAGCGAGTGGCCGAATCCCGAGCCGCTATTGCCGCCATGCGGAACATCGCCTCGAGGCTATCGCCGCGTAGAATGACAAAGAGGACCGATTCTTAGGCTCAATTAACGCCTCTATGGCGAAACGCATAAGCGCTTATATCTATTAATAGCTTATAACCCCCTATAATACCTACTATATTCTATAGTCTAGCGCCTATCCTCTAGGGACTACCTAGACCTCTACTAGGCCTATCTACCTTAAGCGCAGCGGAAGGAGCCCTCCTTATCCCTCCTACCTTAAGCCCGCTAAGAGTAATTCTAGGCACGCTAATTCCTAGTAATACGACTATAATAGCTCTTATTATGCTAGGCACGCCTATGCCATAGGAATCATTCCCTACCACTGCTTTATTACTGCCATAGGGTTATCACCGCGGCCGCTATATATATTAAGGCATTATAAACCGACGGCCACGGCTATAGCTTTAAGAACGATAGTTTAATTAGATAATTAATCTACCTTTTATAAGGGACCTTAATTTACCTGCCCTTAGTAAGGAAGATCAGGCGCTTATGCGGGAGTTCTATATTGCCCTGAATAACGATAAGATATATAGTTATATTCGCTGCCGGGAGCATTAGTTCGATATAAAGAAAAACAGCTTAGGAGTCTATAGCCGCTATATTAATCGAGATAAGGAGAGAACTACTAATAAGCCCTACTTCTTTAGCGCTACGAATAGCCTTAACTTCGGGGAAGTCCCCGGTAATCTACCTAGCCTAATAATAATTAAGGAGATACTAATTACTAGGGTTCACGTATACATAAAGGTCCTATAGGTATATAGCTCTTAGTATAAATACCGCGGCTATATTATCTACTTCCTTTGTAATATTAGTAGGCTATTTAAAGAGCTCCCGGTCCTACCTAAAGAGCTAGATATTATGCTCTTACGGCCTCCTAATATAGAGGGCGACCCTTATTTCTAGTAGTAATTTGCTCGCGATTTCCGGGTACGCCGCTTATACCTATTAACCTAGCTATATTACCTATAGCGCCACCACCCGGGCTATCGCGATATTATTATAAGGCAAGATCGCTTATAATAGCTTCCTCTTAACGGCAGTATAGTTACTTCTATTGCTAGCTAAGTAGCTAATATACTTAACGGCGAGGCCCCCTAAGGTCCTATTAAGGAGGATATAAAAGAGGATCCAGTAGATATAGATATATCGGTGATCCCTAATTTATAGGTTATAGATACTAAATTAAACGCCCTATAGTCCTAATTACTTTATAGTACCCCTAACCCTAAGTATATAGCCGATCTTAAGTATATACCGCCTAACACGTAGGCTTAATACTAGATGCTATTACCTTCTATTCGCAGGACTCCTATTAACGAATTTAACTATTCCTAGCCGCTATTAACGCTTGCGTTCCCTACCCTCTACCCCGACGGCAAGGTAGACTTTATAGAGCCTCGCCTATAGAGCGTCATATACTAAGACTACCTTGCCTATACGATGAGATAGCAAGATAGATATTTTGCCCGGCATAAGATATGGCCTTTTATCGCCCTTAACATGCTATTATATACGCAGGTCAGAAAGCAGAGTAACTACTTAGTTAAGTAATATAAAGGCCGCCGCTATTAACCCCTTACGCGCGCTAATATAGAGGAAGCGATAGCTAAGCCTAACGAGCCAGAGGCTTAGGCCCTGATCCAATCGATCACGCGCTAAGCCGCTATAATTAGGGGCACCTATCCATATTAGTATAAGCAAAGGAAGGAATTAGAGGTATATGCCTATAATCTAGGTAGGCCTAGCCTTTTCATTATAGTAAGTATAGCTGATTACTACTAGGAGTCCCTATATCGTTATATACCTCGATTCTAGGAGTAAAAAGTAGCTCCTAAGGCGGCGCAAATGGCTCTATCCCGGCAACTACTACGAGATAACGCCTATATTGCCGCTTATTACTTCTATAAGCGATATATGCTCTTTAGGACTATTATCCTAAGGCAGAAGTTCAACCTAATAGACTTTTAGGGTCGCTATGAGTAGTAGGGCAGGGGTTTTAGTTACTACTATGGCCTATATTAGCTAAATAGCCACCCGGACTTAGATCCCAATAATAGCTAGTCCCGGGAGCAATTTACCTAAATCTAGGGATATCACGTATCCGCTATTAACCCAGAGCCTTAGAGGGTGTAGGCACCTAGGGAAAGGAATCCCTTAATTAGTAATCTATTAGAACATCCCCTTACCATCTAGTTCCTATCAATAGTAGTAAACCGCGTGCAGCGCCATCACTATAATAACTACTATATGTAGCTTAGTAAGCATACTAAGTAGGTAGAGTACCGCTTTGGATTTCCTTATGGGCAGCGCCTACTAGCCTCCCTTAAAAAGGTTCCTTATTCTAAGTACTAGAGCTTTAGGGGCAAGCGGAATAATAGCTAGATAAACTACTATAACCGCTTACTTGCCATTGCGTAGCTAGCTAATACAGATATCTTACCCTGCATAAGCCTATAGTAGGTAATCGATTATATAGCTAAATACTACTCTAAGTTAGAGAAGAAGAGTAAGTCTTTTGCCCAGATTAGGAAGGCCCTAATGCCCCGGGTTAAGGACTATAACCCGCTAATTTCCTTTACATTAAAGCTCCTAAATTAATTAATTACTAAGCGAGACTACTCAAAGCAAGAGGTTAGCTACTTACTCCTCGGTCTACTATTATAAGAAGGCTCACAAACCTGCTTATATATTAATTACTATAATCCTAATATATATTCCCGCTCTTTACGGATTAACGCCGATAAGGTTAATAAGGCCCCTAATATCTACGAAAAGTACTATTAATACCCTAAATCCCTAGAAGACCTAACCTATATTTCCTTTCTTAAATACTAGAATTTCTACTCTAAGGACCCTTCCAAGTAGAAGCAATAGCAGCCAGCTAATATTAACGGTAGGCCGCATATATTGGTCTACTTTCCTCGCTATTAGGCTAATCCAGAAGGCTAATAGTAGCCAGAGTATTGCCGCGTAAAGCTAGTATTAAACCACCCATATTATCGGTATAATAAGCTCCTTATGTTTAACGGCTATCGTTTTAATTCTCACGCTTAGGCCTTTTCCTATTATTAGTAGCACTATAGTCATAATAATAACTATTACGGCCAGCCAAAAGAGGTTCGATTATAACCTTAAGAGGATTAGTACGAGGCTCTGCTAGTAAAGGAGGAATTTAATAACAAAGACTAGATCTATCTCGCCGCCCTTTTACCTAATAACCCCCTTACCTAGGAAGGTCTTAACCTACTTAGCCGCCGCGATATCGATATTAATTACGACTAGACACGGCATATAGGCACTTATTTAGAGTTTCGAGATAGCTACTAGAAAGACCTCATCGCTAGCAACCCTATAGCTAACGATATAGAGGTCCTTAGCCCTCACTAGCGTGATCAGCTTAACCCGCAATAGCAGTTAATATATAATACCTTCATAGGTTACTTCTAGGCGCAAAATCCTATTTAAATCCTTCTCTACGTTAACGGCGGCAATAACATAGGTAAGTCCTTCCTTATTAAGGTACTTTCCTCCTACCTTTAGGTAGCTACCCTACCGAATCCTAGCCCTATTTGCCGCATAGCGCCAATAGGCATTACGAGTAATTAGATATAGGGCAGCACTATATATTTACTACTCCGTCTCTTAGTAGGCAGTACCTTTATCGAACTTCGCCTAGCTAATGCTACTGCCCTTTAGTCCTACCTATGGCATATTAGGTACCTCGTTATTAATAAAAAGAGTATACTAGGACTTAAGTAGCTCAGGCGAATTAATTCTCGCCTACGACAGGCCTTTCCATAGCATAGCCTCGAGTTCTTTAGTAGTATAAGCATCTTGCTTATAGGCGATTTCTTCTAGCTACTACCTATCTAATAAAAGCCGCTATATTTAACCGCTAGCACTAGCCTGTCTTTATTAGAAAAGAGAGGATAGGTAGCCTACTAGTTATTTAACCGCACTATCTTCCTAACTACGGTATAGCGCTAGACTAGTGATAATTAGGCCCGGTTCCGTTAGGCATTATAAGAACTACGTAAAGTCAAGTTATCTATACCCTCCTAGAACCTCCTCAGTAGTCGAGTGCAGGCCAAGCTAACGCAGAGCGAGGTTAATAGATTTAAGGCCGCTATGCGGGTATATTCCATAAAGGCCCGGGTCAATGAATATAATTACGAGCATATAATGCACCTTAACGCCCCGGCAATATAAGTAGAGGCAAAGAACCTAGGTAAAGGCGCGAGGTAGGCGCTAAGTAACCATACTAGTAATCTATCCAATAAGTTTATTATTACTAGAGGTGCTAGGGTAATACTCATAACTAATTTATAGCAACCAGCTAGCCTAGTTAATAGCGCCTAGGGTATAATATATAATATCGCTTAGAATAAAGGCGCTAACCCATAGTAAGATCCCCTGGATATTATTATAATAGACTTTAATAACTACGACAGACCGCTATATCTAATAACTAACGAGGGCAAGAAAATTATACCTATCCTTCCTATTACGCATAATTTCCTAATAGGTAATAAGACCTACTCTCGCACCTAGTTTCCCCTAATCATAGTATTTACTATTACTATTCATAAATACTAGAGCCTAACGAAGGATCAGATAGTTACTAACCTCGCTATACGCGACTTCTAGGCCGGTATTAGTTATATTATAGTATCATAAGTTACCTCATTATAAGGCCTACTCCTCGAGGCGCCTTTTGACCGTTAGAACCTCTATAATTATACGCCCACGGAAGGTTTATATGCCTGCGTTTCCTATGTACTACAATTATAGCTAACTACAATATAGGGATAAAGATACGCCTTACTAACCAACGACGCCGTTAGGCTTAGCAGCTAATTAATCCGCCATATCCACCACGGTATATTAACTAAACGACGTTTTCCTATAAGCTATAGGGAAAGGGGAACTCGATATATAATATATAGTTAATTAGGCCTAGAAGGAAGTAGTAGAGGGACCCCTATGTCTATCAGTTAACTCCCTTACTATAGGTTTAAAGTAGTTCTAATAGCTGGTTATCGCTATAATCGAAAGGGGGCCTCCCAGAAGAGTTTAATAGTAGGTAGACGGTATTTACCCTTCGGGCTAAATATTCAGCCATTAAGCCCCTTGCCTTAGCAACTTAACGGGTATTCGAAGTATTTTACTAATTGTATTCGCTGTCTGAGTTTGTTATGGCCTCGTTTCCTTATACAGAGGTCAACGTCGCCTTGGCCTTTATCTACCCAAGCATTTACAAGGTCGACGGATGGGGATCCTGGAATCGAGTGAGCAAGGCAGAACCAGTGGATGATAAATACTCAAACGTACCACAATGATAGTGTATTTGTCAATTAGTACGCTACCGTCCTCTGCTTTGCGGAAGTGCATGCGGGCGGCCCAGGTGAAAGTGGACTTCACGCCATCCAGGGACACATTGTTGCTTCGCCCGTGCATCATCACCTCATCAGAGTTGGCACCGAATGGAAAGACCTTATAAACGGTATGATCACGACTCTGAACAACAGCCCAGGACTTAGTGACAAGTTCGACCAAGTCTAGTCCAGCTATGTCAGTGAGGAGCACCGTAGTCACGGTTTGAGTATTACCCACTCTCTCTGCACTTGACGTTGGTCGCGCCTTTCTTCAACTCAGCGTCATCGGTGAAGTGTGAACCCCATCTTTCAAGCTCTTTGTTATCCACAGCGTAGTATAGGCTTGCGATATGCGCTTTGATAGCTGGGTCAAGGACACTGTCGTCACTGTCAAAAGTCTTGGGACTTGGCGCCATGTTGCAGATTGCTAGCCAGGTCAGAACACTGGAAAATGTTTGGTGAGCGGTCAATGAAGGTCGAGGTTGAAATGTGAGTCTGACGGACGCGATGATGCTCACTTGACTTAACGTACGGACAGTTAAGAAGGGCTTTCCCTTTTTCAAAACCCTCTTATCTTCATACCAGACTGCGAGAATAACTAATCTTCTTCCCCGCGTGAGTGTGGGTCTCCTCGGACTTAAAGTGCGATCTAATAGACGACGACTCTTCGGCCTTAGAATCCGATGCAGGTAGCTGGCTCGTTATCAATCACCCTCCATGTCTGATAGATCCTTCGACAGGACAGATGACCCACTGCTCCGTAGAGCTAACGTATTTAGGTATTAGCCTCCTAAATGGAGCGTGTAATTTAGTAAATTATTTTAAGCGGTTCTTGGTACACTAGACAGCATAAGATGCTGCTTTCGAGAGGTCTAGATTTCAAGATACTTCTAAATATCAGGTGAATTTCGTTCAGTCTAATTTTCAATCAATAATCATCGGGGAAAAAACAGGAATAGTATTGCCATCTTTTGTCGTTCTCCGAGCTCAGGTAACCCATCAAGGGCCGGGCTGCAACTATAAAAACGAACAAATTTTCAATAGATCATAACATCATGACCCGATGTTGACACAGTGGCCTTTTTCAAACTTCTGCAACAGCAAAATTTCATCTTTTCTCATCGCTTTGGGGTCACGCCGATATCACTCGGCAGTCAAGGGCTTCCTCCCATAGACAAAATATCTGACACAAGAGGCATCATCAGTAAAGCTGCCGCTGGAAGTGGGGGAGATTAAGCGCTGGATCAGTTCAAACACTTACATCGGCCAGTAAGCATATATCTTAGGATTCTCCATGTCCTTCCTGGTATGTGCACAAAACACACGTGTCTCCTCAGGCGTCCAACCCAGGCCGCGTGTGAAGTAGGCGAGAGAAAGACCGTCAAGTCCACCAGCAATATTGGCACGCGTCCAGTTACCCAACTCTTTGAAATGTTTATCACGAGGCCAGGCGTTTGTTGGCCATTTGCGTTACACCTCAACAATACCCTCAAAGCCGGCGGCTGCGAGGTAGTTCTTGTACTCGGTGGTGGGGAATACGGGGCGTCCGAGATTCTGGCCAGCTTCAAAACAGCACCTGCACCACTGGGATAGGTAGCTATCGGGCTATAGGGTATCGTCGTCGGAACGCGCAGGGAGGCTCATGTCTTGGAGCTCGAGGTAGCCGCCCGGCTCGAGGTTGTCGAATGCTACCTTGATGATTTGCGGGAAATCCTAGAAGCAGCCGAGCATCATTCGAGCAAAAATGAAATCAAACTTTTTCGTCCAGGTCCACTCCTTTTCGAGGTCATCGATCTCGAAGATAAGATTTGGGGGAACACTAGCAGTACCGATGTTGTATTAGTATCGAATTCCTTGGTTAAACAACGGTATTTAGACGCACAACGATGGCTAAATTGGGCTCAGATCAACACCAATCACCTTTAGCAGTTAGCATATGCATAAGTCAAAGTAACATATCAACGTTGAAGAGGGGTAGAGTATCAAACCTCAGCTTCGGGATTCGCATCCGCTTTAAATCCATGTCAGTACGTTACATCCGCGCATAGATAATGCACAGAAGCCAAGGTTACTTGCCATAGTCAATGGCCCATGATCCAGTGCCAGTGCCTATATCTAGAACTCGTTTCGCGTCTCTAGCTTTTGGACAGAGTGCGAGCTCCCCGTGTAAGGTGCGGACGTAGAGCTCGTGCTGGAGGTCTACCATCGATATCAGCATGCGTTATGCATTATATGTATACGTCTACCATCTATGCCTACCGAGTCTATCGTTTTCTGCCTACAGTGGAGGATCATTTATTAATAGCGACTCAGTCGAGAAATACCACGGTCATTTCCAAGGGTGGGTTCAACTAACGTCGTCGTTGGGAAGGACGTATTCTAACTTGTGTGTTAGTCTCCTACGCCAACATCGAGAGCCATTTACTTACTGCCGCTACTAAGGGCATGATAACGTCGGCCGTTTTCTTCTCGATATGCCATGATGCTCGACGAGAGGGACACGTGGGACTGGTCAGACTCCTATAAATACCGGTAAATAAACCATCCTCAGCCTTTACCAGACTAGCGTCGGCGTCAAAGAATACGCCGGCTACGCTAGAGAGGAAATCGGAGTCGCACCTCGCCCAGGGTTGAGTCATTGTCGGCGGCCTGTGGTGGTCTCCAGTTAGGTACTATTCCAGCACAACAAAACTAGGTAGGATTAGGATGCACGGCATACAATGGCATCCTCTATCTCTATGGTTGGCTCAACATGGTGCTCGCTGCCTCCTTGGGAGCTGGGGCTCCGCTCTGGCGATGGTGTCGCAGGCATTGTGGATGACTGACTTCCAGGTGTTGTTTCGTGACGCGACGGAGAATCAATATGAAATAGCGCAAAGGATTCGGCAAAAAATAAGAAAGCGGGGAA
>NW_003315687.1:0-12670 GCF_000151355.1 Fusarium vanettenii 77-13-4 | reverse complement strand
CGGTGGTGTAAGGATCGTAAACCATAACTGAAGTATTATACAGCGAGCTACAGAATGCAACTTTTAGTAATGTCTAGCTAAGACGTTGGATAGGTGCGAAACACTCACCTCAGATAAAGCTTGCATTCGACTGGGTTGAAAGCCGCATTCTTAGGATATAGCTGGAAGATATCCAAAGCAAAGGATCCGTCAAAGGGTGGACAAGGCTTGGCAATAAGGTGAAAGGAGTGGGGAATAGCTGCCGCTGTAGCAGACAGCGTCAAACCGCTGAAAGAAGCCGAGTATAGTGCATTGTAGAAATCGATATCAGCCGTGCATCTATAGTTTTGAGGCCCTTTACCCTAAGTCGTATTCCTAATGGGAATATTGTTCTTATATGGGGCGCTCTATCCCACTCTTTATCCCACATGCTATCCCTCCCACACCCAATCCCACACGCTATCCCACATACGAACCCGAACTGTATCCCGCTGGCAACTTAAACTGGGTTACTAAGATACCGCGCGGCAACGGCGTAACTACTCAAAGGAAGTCTGGAAATTACAGCATGAGCTGGCGAAATGAGGCTTATTCCAGGGATTGATTAAGGAGCCTTCCAGAACCCACTAAGCAGGATATGTCTTGAAAGTGAGGGTTACATAGCTTAACCTTACGAAGACCTTAAACGAAGCTTGTCTCCGAACTCTGTAAGATCAGCTGCTCCTAGTCTTGCCTGAAGTCGGATTGGGCATGCTCCGTGGCAGCCCTTAAGCCCTTCGAGTAAGAAGCCAGTTGGCAAGGTGCTTCTCATGCACTGGAGAGAGGGGCATTTGCGAGCGCACCAGGCTGGCAATTTGGAACAGTAATTCACCACAATTGTGATTTCTGGCCATTCAGAGTTCATCTAGCAATTGGTACTGATGGAGTTTCTCTAGGAGTGGATTATTACGAGAGGATATGCACTTCATGAACGGGCAAGGAGCATTACTTCGACACAACGCCTGATGGACCTGCCCAATATTCCCAGTGAATCACCTCATCTCTCTACGAGCCCAATCCGGCTTTGAGCGCTGTTATCGATGTTGAGTACGCCAGTGCCCGCTGTTCCCATTCATGGGTGCCTTCACGAACACCCTTGTCAAATGCATGGCCAACACCCTCCAAAGTCTGATTAATCACCCGGCGTTTTCCATTCTGAAGCTTCGTGGCCATCGCGTTTCCCTCTGGCGCCAAAGTGTCTCCGCTGCAGGTCAAAATAACAACGGCCTCAGGGAAAAGTGCAGGATCCGCGAATGTAGGGGAAATGCGAGGATCTGACCGCAGTGAATCGTCTGGGATATAGCACGCGTCGAATATACGCGCCACAGCTGCTGGAATTGGTCGTATCGGATGAGGGACGGTCTTCGCTTCGGGATCAATAGATAGGTCCACAGGAGGATATATCGCGACGGTGACTTGTATTTTGAGGGCGGGATAACTGTCTTTCAGGCACGATGATGCCACCAAAGCCAAGTTTGCGCCGGCACTAAATCCCGAGATAGCCACGCGTTCTAGGTCGAACTCTTGATGCCGGCTTTCTACCTATCTTAGGGTGTCCTCGACGTCATGGACGGCTCCGGGGAACGGCACCTCGGGCCCTTTGCGGTAATCGGCATCCAAGACGACAAATCCAGTTTCTTTTGCAATACGAGCGTAAAAGTCGTGGTCGCTACCTAGGCTTGGAAGCATGAACCCGCTCCCGTGCCAGTTCACAACGACGGGCTTCTTTGTAGCCAACGAGGGGGTGCCGTTAGCAGATGGAGAGTAGAGCTATCTATTAATAAAGCGGCCTAAATTACGCGACGGAATGCGAATTGCTTTTCGCTCGAGGCCAGTCGGTAGAGAGAGATTCGCTTTGGGTTGTTGCCACTATGTGATGAGTCGCATGAAAATAACGGAGAGTTTAAGGCGGAGGTAGCGGAAGAAGCTAATCTGCGCCATGGTTTCGAGCGAAGTTAAGGGAAGGCAAATGTAATGAAATAATTATTCACGATATCGGGACCGAAAAATGGCAGACGTCGATATTAAGAGGACGAATTAAATGTTTTAATGGGTTAGTAGGGTTCCCGAGGTGACTCTACTGTGGATATAAAAAAATAACCACAGTGCATAACACTGTTCCAATTCAGATATAATAAGGCCTTTAAATTATGGGCTGAAGACGGAAATGACAGAGCGGGGGAAATCAAATCGTCGCTTTCTCAAGTGCGGGGGATATTGCCGAGGCACGGCAATTCTTAAGTTCTGTCGGCTCCTTTATCTCATGAGAAAGGTTAAGCGCCGTTATAAGCTTACTAATCATTTTAATGTTACGGGGAGTCCATAAATGAATGAATGGAATCCATTCCGCATGCCACGCAATTTATAGTTCCAACTAAGAGTTGCAGAAAAACGTGGAGCTTTTAGGAGATTTTGTTGAATAGAAGGCATATGCTGGGGTATTACGTGCGGGTTAAGAATCTTAAGAGTGCTTGTGGATACGGTAAATCCTTTAGGGGCAGAGGCACTTCCCCAGAGACACATAAGAACACCATACGAATACACTGATCTTGCGTTAATGGACCGAATATACGTACTGTCTGACAATTTTTATTAGACTAACCCCACTGTTAATGCTAAGGTGTGGAGATTACGAGGATCTGGGGATAAAGGAACCCTAGTCAGCGACCTTCCTTGCGCAACAGGCTGGTTAGCATCCCTTTCAGCCCGCAAGGGCGATTGGACGTCCTCACATCCGAGCAAGGCTTGACTTACGCCGCTTAGAAGCTGCAGAATGACGAGGGGTAGTTTGGCTCGGAACTTCGCCCACTTTCCGAGACGCCACCTTGCGTTGCGTGGCCCCGGATTGGCTGGGGCAGTTTGCTGGAACGGTCTTTGGCCCTGATCATGAGCGGGGGTCAGACTGAACCCGGGTTCATGTTTTTTCAATAAATGAATGCTAAGACACGCTTTCCTTGATTTAGCACTAATTCTAGCGGGGGATATAAGAATTGACCGTCTCAAATGCATACTTACGCATAATGATCGCCACAATCATGTATCGCGCCAGCCGGCAGCTTCCGCGGGCTTCGGATTGCCTGTGAAGGCAACCGGGGATGACGATCATACCGATAATTGTGATACCAACTGAACCCGGCGAGAGGGGGTGTAACGGGTGTAACGAAGCTATTCACATATTCTGATTATCGTCAGAAATGGCAGCTGAAGACGAGGGAAATGAGGGAAATACCGACCTGATCGATAAAGACGGCCTCCTTGACAATGAGGACCTTCTTCGCCGCTTGGCAATAGAAGATCACGTCATTGCCGACCATCACCGGGTTCTCATCTTGTTACGCTTCCTTGGAGCCATCGAAGAAGAGAGACCCTACCGGCGAGGCCGCCGCCGCCGCCGTCTGCGCACGAACACTCGGCTCGCTCGTCAGTATGCCTTATGGCTGCTCGGCGGGGACGATCACGGACACATCATTTGCCTAACTGGCAACTGTAGCTTAACTTATAATGTCGTTTCTTCACTTAGCGAGCAATGTGCAGCGTGGCGCGAAGTGCATAGCGTCTCGGCGCTGAACTTGGGGAAATTGGCGGTTGTAGGTCTTGATTTGGCTACCTTGAACTATAATAAATGTTGAGACCGTATGACTGTTGGAAGAACTGAGAGTTCCCCCTTAACTTCAGGATCAAGATTAAAGTTTGAAGTCCTACGACTAAGGTTCAAAGTCCTAGATGGGGGTTATTTAAAGATATAAGGCCCCAAAGGGCCTCTCATTGAGATTATGAAAACTTAACTAAGAATAATTACAATTATTATAGTAAGAACTACCTGTTATCAAGTGCACTCAGCATCCCTGCGCAATCTAACAATAATGACTAAGATGGTCCGATCTGCTGGTGGCTGGGATATGGATTACTATGTAAGGAGCTGTGCTCCTCTTAGACATATGTAACTTAGACCTTTCAACAACCCATCATCTTCCGCTCCCGCAATACTACTTCATCACCATATTCTTTGGGACTTGCTATAGATGTTGACCTTGATCTCCATAGTCCCAGAGGGAAAACCTGGCAAGGCTCCTTGCCTATCTGTTCCATCTCCGCCGTACCCTGGGCTTATTCACTATCCCTCGGTCGACAAGAGGAATCCAGCATATGTTTACCGCGTAGCTTAGAGATATGTCTTAAATCGAGATTAAGCTCGCGAAGAAATCCTAGGCTATTCTGTGACCATTATATTAAGGTCCACCGTCCAGCTAGGGCAATTCATAGGCGAAAACTGGGTTCGTGAAATCTATTATACTTTTGGTCTCCTTGAAAGTTCAATAATAATTGGCCTGAGCTTAAGCCTAAGGTTAGCATAGGGGCAGTCGCAGGGTCATCGCGGAGGCCTCGCGGTACTAATCTGCGACGTATTATGACTAGCAACAATATAGTCCACCCGTGGCCGAGATTTGATCGGGGGTGATTGGCATATATCCCGACTGGGAATAGGAGAAGTCGTAGTGCTTGGAACCCCAGTCTAGCTGTCTACCTGTGACCTTCTGCGTGAATTGTGTCCGTCCGGTGCTTCTGACAACTCTTGCCCCTCTCCCAAAGAAGCAATATGACTCTAGCCTTCGTTCCGCCTGAAGGCGTTTTCTGATGAGCCTGTCCGTGTCGGGGACGATCCGCTACGTAGACGTAGTAACGGACGCAGTGTCGGCACACATAGGCAGACAACAGCGCAGCATAACTCGGCTGTTGACTAGATAGCCGGAATAGCTGTGTGCCAGGTCTGGTCCACGATCGATTTGGTCTTGCGTAGTGAAAAGATCCGGATGACGGAGATGACATAGGTACTCGGAAGCGCAATTTAGTTGAAGATCCTAGATCAGGGCTGAGTATACTTATAAGAACCCGATATAGAAAATGCTAAGTAGTACCGCTTTCTGTAACTTCCCAACGCGTAGTGTCTTTAGCAGGGGGATAGGTAGGCAATAAATGATGATGTCTGTGACTATGTTGATGGTTGAGTTGATATACTAAAAGACAAGCCTATTGATGCATTGGAGAGGCTGTGGGTTAGCCCAGTCGAGAGAAGCTGGGATGCAGGTGAATATAACTGTTAGTATAGATGTAAGCCCCCAGAGCAGCACGAATACAAGGAGGATGTCGCAAACCCTCTGCAGCGTAGGCAGTGGGAGGCAGCGTCTGTATTGCAGGAGGAACGCTGCCTTGACCGCTGACAAAGTAAGCTGATATAAGACGATGTTGCAGACCATGAGCTTGTATGTTAGAATATTATCTTTATGTATCAAAATGAGGTTCTCACCTTCCACCACGTCTCAATATCTGCTTTGTCAAGGACGTGGATATGTCGACCAAGGCCATACCTCGTCCCTGATGCCGGGTTAGCCGATCACTTGAGCATACTGAAGGGAAGCATACGAACCTATAGCAATCGTGATGCCGCACCCAAGAAGCAAGACCTGTCCACCGACCACAATATTGGGGATAAGCCACAATTCCTTCTGTGCTTTAATGCAAGAAACATACCCAAGTCAATGCTGCAGCCCAGTCATCGTACCCAAATTGCTTGACGATAGCTACTCGGACGTAAAGGCGCAGGGCAGCACTGAGCGTCGCAAGAAAGAGGCAGACAATGGCGACTATAATAACTTTCGTCCCCAGGTCACCTTGAGCATCTGGTGGACTCATTTTGATTCTCAGCTGGTGTGGGAGAATGAGGCGCTCGAGGCTGGGATCTGCTTTCGGATTATTCATTGGCTGCTCAGCGTCGCAAGCCGTAGAGATGGATAGGCACGGAGAGCTTGGGACGATTCGCATGCATTGTTTCTGTCGAAGCCGCAGGCCTCGTAATCATTCAGCGTAGCGACGGAGCGGGAGCGATGGTAAGTCTGTCTTCAGCACTGCAGGACTGGACCACTGGAAATACAAAAGCAAATGCTGTCTCTCGATTACCTAACTACGGCGTACAGGGGTCCCAGTCCCACACCATCGGGAGCTCTCCGGTCCCACTGTGACATGCTAGCGGCTTGGTGGCTTGAGTCCGGATGGGATCTCTAGGCAGCGGGCATCATCTCACATGCCTTGGAGAGGATGGACAACAAGCCACGGGGCTATTTTGACTTTTTCTCTGGCCTGTCAAAGTCTGTGCGGGTACGGGGACAAAAGCCACTGTTGAAGATTGGAATCAGTGTCCGGGATGGCCGCTCAGCAAGTCGAATCTTTGCTTGAGTTAGAGCAAATGAGTGCCGACCTGCCTTATCTGAATGCTAGGCGACGCCCTATTGTAGCATGCGCCGACATTAGCATCCCTCAACGAGATACCAGATGAGCACCTCTCGGACCAAATCGATCACTTTGGCTTGACCATATTTATGGCGTCAGTGCTCGGACGTGTAACTCGATGGGTCTTTCAGCACAGTATTAGTGACTCGCAAATGCCCTGGGACTCAAGAAGTGAATTCAGCCGTCTTGCTGGTATCTTGGTCAACTTCGAATCATACTCTGAAGCCGACAACGTCGACCTTGCGGAGATACTTGGAAGAGATTATGCTCCAGACGGCAACGTGAGTTGCCAAGCTGCATGTCATTTCATCTACTCGCATGTGCTATATCATCTCAACCAATGCCTCCTGCACCACCCGTTCCTTCTCCGCCAGAACCTCAAATTCTACTCGGCGAAGATTCCATCCAGTTTTCTTCGCGAAGCGTTGCGCAAGAGTAAAGATCATGCACTGCAGTTGAGTTCGATATTACGTTGTCTCCAAGATATAAGCATGAAAGCAATCCCGAGCTTCTTCGGGTACGCTGCTACAATTGTTGGGGTCATACTCCGCCTTCATTCATAAGACCCGCACTGCCCAGATGCGATGGAAGTAGAACAGGGATGGCAAACGTGCTTGAACTTTCTTGCGCAAGAGAATGCCCGTTATGACTTCTACGAGAGTATGGTACGTCACGTTAAACACCTTTGGCGGTCGATACAAGCCTAACATGGTACCATGCAGTACCCACCTGCCGTACGCACCCACCAACCGTACAGCAAAAAAAAAATCTCCCCATACAAACTGCCATTTTTCAACCCCCTCACAAAGAGTGACCAAAAAAACGAAAAATAAATTAATTCCTATTTTTTAGTTTAGAATCGAATGTATTTTAATATTCTCTTAGTCTTTTAACTGCATGGCCTGCGCGGGTGCGTGCGATAGGTAACTCTTCTGCCTCTGAATTTGAACCCTTATCCTCTTCTACTCCTCCCACCTTGATCACATCCTTAACAGCCTCTGCCTCTTTAGTTAACTGGATTGGGTTAGAAATAGCTTCACTAGATACTAAAGCCTCGGCTAATGTCATGAACTTCTTATTAGGATTTAGTAGCGCCTTTCTCTTCTTGCCTCTGCTTATTAAAATAAGAAGATTTTAGATTGCTTAATTCCTTCTAAATGTATAGTAGGGGAACAACTGTTTATGTATAGGCATAATGTCTTGTAGAATGTTCCTTCTTCTTCCACACCTTGCCACCGACTTGGTCGCCTCGCACTTGTGATATCCAACACTGCTCAACCGGCCGACTTCCTCCTCTAGACTAGTAATTCTTGCGCTTAACGAGGCGATCTTTAAGTCTTGCGCTTTAAACCCTTTCGATATTATAGAGTACCGTCTTCTCGTCGAAGGGCTCTTATTCCTTCCTAGATCCCTAATATAATAGCTAGTCTTTAGCGTATTATTAGAGTCGACTTATCATGGCCATGATATGGTCGAGGGCAGTAACGCCGGGCAGGAAACTAACCCTACTATATTAGCTAATCATAGGGAAGGAAGATATATAAGTCAAATAAAATTAATTTAACTTCTCTCGACTATATAAGTTAAATACTAATAACTTAACTTGATTTAACTATATTTAACTTAAAGACTAAATAATATATAGAATATATATATTATATTTTCTTATATAGTAGCTACCTTAGTTATACTTAATACCCTTAAGTATATTACTAAATATAATATTATATTACTCTTTAAGGTTATATAATATTCTCTTCTACTAATATAAACCTATATAACCGGTTTATCCCTTAGGAATCTTATAATTATTATATATTAATAGCTCTTATTTAGAGGATTACTTATATTACCTTAAATAATATTAAATATAATAATTACTTAGGCTATTTTTAATAATAATTATTAATAAGTTTTACTTATTAATTATTTATTTACCCCTATTATATTAATTCTAGCTAACCCTAATAATAATAAAGAGATAAATAATAATAATAAAGAAATTAAGTAACTCTATGCCTAGGTTATTATTATAACTATTAAAATAGAGGAACTTAGAGGACTTATTAATTATATAGCCGCTACTTAGTAAGCTTAAAACTAATAATATTATAAGAATATCTAGAATATTAATAATATAATAATTATTATTATAAAAAATAAAGATATTAAAGAAATCCTAAAGCTAAAATAACTAGAGAAATTTAATAATATTATATATAAATTACTAATATTTTTTATATAATTACGCGTATTTATACTTTATTACCTTATATAGTTTAATATAATATTTAATAAGGTCTAATATATTATTAAGTATCTTACTAAATATATTATAGCCTAATTTAAACCTATTATAAAGGAGTACCTTATTAAACTACTTAATAAATACTCGCCTCGGACTATATACCTTTACTCTAGCTTTAAAGCCTTTAAGGCTATGCTTTAATAAGCTTTTAAAATAATAGATAAAAAGGCCTAGGTAGAAAGAGAAATTAAGGTATTCTAATAAACTTATTTTATATTAGAATATAATATTAAGTACCTCTAGTTCGCCTTAAAGCTTAATTAAGACTAAGAACCCTTAATATTATTTTTCTTTAATAGACTTAAGAAAAAAATATAAATTAAACTCTATAAGGAAGACTAGCTTAATAACCTTATTAATTATATTAGCTAAGTAATTAAGATTAATAACTAATAATTTTCTTAGAAGAAACTCTAAAATCCCTATAATAATAAAAAAAATTATTAAAAACCTTAAATTAATATTTATTAAGGGCGACCTTAATAAACTAATATATCTTATAAAACTAATATAAGACCTATAAAACTTAGAGTAGCTTAATAAAGAAAGTATAATTACTATAGACTTAAATATTAATATTATTATAAGATAAATTATATTAAGAAGATCTATTATAAAAAGTAATATAATATTAAGGAAAATTATTATTAGCTATAATAATAATAACTCCCTAAAGGTAAGAAATAAATAAGGTTTATATAAGCTAATAATAAACTATAAATAGCTCTTTAAATAACTAAAATACTTAATATAGCTTAGACTAGGTATAATAATATTAGTCTAAAACTAAGAGAAATTATTATGCTTTATAGCTAAGTATACCTTACTAAGGAATAATTTAGGTATAATAATTATTCTTAGCTAAAGCTATAGTATATTATAATAAAACCTCTAAAGATAGAATAATTTTACCTTATAAATAGGTTAAGATAAAAATTATTACCTAAATTAATTAATAAACCTAATAAAAACCTTAATATTAAGATTATTATAATAATAAGATAAATTAAATAATATAATAAAGATCTTAATTATAGCGCTAGAGCTAAAGCCTAATAATAATTAATAATAGCCTAGATCTATAATTAATAAAACCCTAAGATAGGTAATAATTTATAGAAAGAAAAATATTATTTATAACTCTATAATAAATAAGGAAACTAATATTAAAATATATTATAAAAATAATATATTTAAACCGCAAGGGAATATATAACGTATATGATAAGTGAGTGGATCAAACAAGTGAGTGGATTAAAAATCCTCACCCTTCTCAATTGAAAATTCTATAAAAACATAATAAATCATCTAATTAATTAAAACTAGTCGCTATACTCTTCTTCAGATATTATAATAACTATCTGACATGTTCTTGCATTATGACCCGTCTTGCCGCATCCTCCATAGCGCCTTTCCCTCGGTCGCCCCGACCCTCCTTGACTACTACGTCTCGACGATTCCCCCTCTGCCTGCCCATCCATATTCATCTGATTAATTGCTTCCCTTACTTCCCCCACTGTTATCACTCCTCCTTTCTATAGTCGCCTCTGTTTTGCCCTCCGCCGCCGGCTTAGTGTCTTATTTGCCTGCTGAAGATCGCGGACCTCGGCCCTCAATAAGGCAAGCTTATGTATAGTTGCCTTTGTTCCCTTAGAAAGCGACTTTAATGCTTCCAGTATTGACTCTGGCGAGCTACTATGATGCCTTTTGATTTGTCTATCGAGGTATTTAGATTGAGATTCGGCCTTAAGGACCGTCTTTGGCGTCTTTGAAACCTAAGTAGTAGAGAGCCCGGCCTCTTCCTTAGCCGGCGTCGGCGTCCGTAGCTGCATATTAAGCTTCGAAATCACACTTTCCGGATTAAGAGGAATAATGCTAGCCCCTCTAAAAGCTGCCTTGATGTTTTTCTCTATTATGGTGGCCTGAAATGCTGCATAAAATGCTGGAAAGAACTCGGTCTTGGAAACGTGGGTTATAGAGCATCGCATTAGATGCTCGATTTCTTGACTATATGCCCTCTTAAGTAGGCTAAAGTACCCGACGTCGAGGGGCTGAAGCAGATGAGACGAATGAGGCGGCATAAAGAGCGTAATAATCTTGTTTGCCTGGTAATATTTCTTAAACTCGAGAGAGTGGTGACTTTCGTGGCCGTCGAGGATCAAAAGACGATAGCGGCTAACCGATCGCGTCTTAGTGTACCGGTTAAAGTGCTTTAGCTACTCTAGACCTAGCTCATTATCGGTCTAGCTATTGGGAGACGTTGCAATGGCCTAATCGTCCGGGAGGTTGCTGTCTCGGTACTAGTTGGCGAGGTGATACTGGCCTGCACCTATGATGAACGGCGGGATCGCCTAGCCTTCCGCATTGATGGCCTGGATGATAGTAATCCATTCCCGGCTTCTAGGCTGCACTAATTTCGGTCTTGCACGCCTTTCTGTGCCTGTGACGACTATTCCGTTTATAATGACGCCTATCATAAAGCCAACCTCATCGAAGTTGTAGATATCGGCTAGGTCGATACTGTATTTGGCGATTGTGTTCTCCATGAGCTTGAACTACTTTCGAATCTCGGTTGGATCTTTGTATTTGGCCCTCTGGTAGTCGTATCTATGAAAAAAGCGCGTCTTAAGCTTATCGTGTCGCTTGATGAAGTTGGAAGCCTAGCGCTTGCCGATGGGTGGTGCATTCCGGTCGGCGAGCAGTCGGTTAGCTATTTCTTCCATACCACGCAGTCGTGGGGGAAACCCTCGCGAGTCCAGGTCTAGGATGAACTGAACTAAGATCTATTCCTCTAGATCGGATAATTTGCGTGATTTGGGGGTGGTATCGCGCTGAGACTGAATGCCATTGTATCGGCGCTATAGTATACTATAACTAACTTTATAGGTCTTTGCAGCGCGTTTAAGACCTAGATTGGGGTTATTTTAATAGGCATGAAGTGCTAGAAGGATTCTTGCCTCATAATTTGTCTGTGATATGCTTGGTGGTGAAGAATCAATTGATTAAGTAGAGAGGGTAGAGGATGAGGGATTTTTGATCCACTCACTTGTTTGATCCACTCACTTATCATGTACGTTAAATATTATTAATATATAAGATATATATATTTATATATATTATTAAATAATAATTAAGGACTTATAATATCTAGAAATATTATTTAATAAATAAAATAATATATAAACCTACCTAATATATAAAAAATACCTTAGTATTTTATAGATATTATATTAATATTATTAATATAAAGAGTATAAAAAAAAAAAATAAGATTATTTTTTAATTCCCTTATTATATTAGCGTAATAATAAATTATACTTATAATATAAAATAAAGAGATATTAAGTTTCTTATTAATATAACTCTATTAGTATTATAGGAGTATAATATAATAAAGACCTATATAAAGTAATATATAAATATAAATAAAATAAGTATAAAATTAAGAAATAATAAAAATAAATACTTAAAATTACTTAAGGGGAATTAAGAACTTCTAGGTTAATAAAATAAGAGGAGGAAAGTGACTTAGATATAAAAAATATCTCTATTTAAATATATTATAAAGAGATAGCTATAAATTTATAATAAGGACTATACTATAATATAAGGGATAATAAATATATTTAATTAATATACCCCTAATATAAAGAAATCTTATAGATTTCTTATAAGGACTATTATTATAATATATATATTTAAAGTAAATAAGAGAATAATTATTTTCTTATATAATTATAAGGACCTAATAATAAGCCTTATTTTACTTATAAAACCTATTAATATAAAATCTATTAATAAAATAAAGGGATTAATATAGCTAATATTTATTTTATCCCTAAAAGGGATAGATTTATTACCCTTAAATAATAATTTATTATTATTATATAGAAAATTATAATAAAAAAAAGGTAAGCCCTTAGAAGAAATTACCTTAATATAAAATGAATATTTTATAATAAAGATATATACCTAAGATATAAGAAATATATCTTAGCTATATATAATAGATTTAAATAAATAATAAAGGAGGGATTTAATTTCCTTATTTATATAAGA
>NW_003315686.1:0-12097 GCF_000151355.1 Fusarium vanettenii 77-13-4 | reverse complement strand
ATAATAATAATAATAATAATAATAATAATAATAATAATAATAATAATAATAATAATAATAATAATAATAATAATAATAATAATAATAATAATATTATTATTATTAAAATTATATTATTAATTAATTATAATTCTTATAAGTATTATATTTAAAGATATAATATTAAGAAATTATAATTTAAAAAAATAAAAAAATAAATAATTCTTTTATTTCTTATATAAAAATTAAAGTAATTAAAATACTTATAAGAGGTTAAATTTTTTATAATAATATAATTAAATATAACTTTTTTATTATTATAAAAATTTAAATAAACTATTATATTAATATTAGGTTATAATATTATATTATATTTAAGATCTATTCTTTATTATAATTATAGCCCGGCCCTTAATAGGTTAACTAAGCCCGAAGATCAAGGATCTAATTGACTTAGATAGAGAGGCCTCGAGTAATAGGGCATCAAATCCAATTGAAGTTGATTATACCCAAGCCTCAAGAACAACTCTTCGACAGCTTACAACCGAGGAATGCCTCACCGACGATGTGCTTGATCTGTGTTGCCGTGCGATTTAGCCTCGATACGACATGTCTCAGTCAATACTCCTCCTACACTCTCTATGGTTCTTCGACGACGTCCATTCTGGCACTCTTCCCTCCGAGGTGCGTCGACTCCGACACGCAGAAGTCGTCTGCTTTCCGATCCACCATGACGGCCATTAGAGCCTTGACCTACTCAGACAAAGTGAGAGGGGTTTCCTGTTTCAGCACCACGACTCTTGTCCTTTGACCCAGCGCAACGGGTTAGTCTTTCAACGTATTCGGGCTTAGTTAACACATTACGACTACCAAGGAGATGTGACGGTCAGCCAAGAGGTTTGTTCCATCTCCTATTGTCGATACAATATGCTGATCACTAGACAAAGGAATGCCCACGTCAGAAACATAGCTGGAGCTGTGGTGTTTGGATCTTAGCCTGCCTACAGCGTACCATACAGGGCACGTCTTGCAACATTTGCACACAAGATGCTACTCCGATGGCCAAGAAGAAAGAAGTACTATCTCTGCTGATGAGTGTGAATCGTTCCGACTTTGACGAACCTGGGAGAGCTATTCTCGACAGCTTGATCGAGCATACCCAGAGTCGCGGGAATGTTGAGGGACTCGCCGATCGATCTGATAGCATCTTGCCTCGTCCTGTCACCCACACAAACTTCGAGCAGCGACTTTCTGAGCTCAGCCACTATCAACTACAGCGATACCTAGTGTAAGCCAGCTAGCTTTCGAAGGGCAGCCGAAGAGTCAATGGAGACACTGAAGAATAGGCTGCCGCGACGTCCCATCAGTTACGACCACACTACTCAGGTGAATAATGACAGCGACGAGCTGGGGACCTTTCTGGAGCAACACGAACAAAGAGTGATGGAGGAATCGCGATGGCAGCGCAGCATGGTAGCTGGTTTCCCGGCGGATCAAACCCTTGACAGTGACTGTGATCAGACAACGTTGACATGTCGGGGCATATTGTTGTATTCTAGTGCCAAAAGTGGCCTTAGACACTCTCACTGTGTATGAGTAGTGCCGCTTGTCTTGGTTGTTTTAACCCTACCGGGACATTTGTCTCTGGAGACGAGACGGGCATTCAGAGCAGAAGTATCTAGATTAGCGGAGTCGAATTACATACTCCAAAAAGCAGTCTCTAAGCCGCGGGCGACTGAGTTAAATTGCCTGTATAATTCATCGGCATTGCTCTGCTGGGTTAAGTTTCATGACGGTTACTATTGGGACTCCGTCATTCACGGCTCGCCGAACTTCTTTGTTGCTATCATTTAGTTAAAAGGGCTCAATGAGGCATCTCACAGTCAGCTTTCGAATCGTACATGTAATGTTGCCATCAATGAATACATCAAGGCAGCCTGCGTAGCAATGTATGGGTTTGAGGTGGTTAAGCAACTGGCAGTCTTAGGTACAACAAGTCACACCAGGGTAGAAGAAAGTGGGCAGTTGTGTCATTGACACTTGAAACAAGATATGACTGGTCTAAGGCTAGCACATGAAGTGGGACTGAATATATGTCGCGTATTTGAACTCTGATTCGGGCTTGTTAGATGACCCTACTCTCACCAGGAAGAAGACAATCAGAACAAACAATCAAGATCGCCTTGTAGCCTCTTTGGTTACAATGATATTCTTCCTAGCGAGTAAATTCACCCAATGGCGTGATCGCTGGAGTGAGTGATGTCCAAGAGCCCCCGTACCCCTTGATTAGCTGTCGCCAGAACCAAAGTAGAGTCTCTCAACAGCGGAAGTACTGACGGTCATGATCTACTGGTTACACCCCTCGCCTTGTCGAGAAAAGAAATGTGAGATATCAAGATCAGAGCCGTTACATCCTCACAGACGACTAAGCATCCAACTCCGTTGGGCAAAGAATCGCTTGACCTTCCAGCACAGGTTTCTTCCTTCTCCTATAGTTAAGCGTCCTAATTCTACTAAAGGCGAGTTGCTTCAGCGTGAAGGAACTTCTCTCATAAATCTCTCAGAAAATTGAATGAGAAGCTATACGCTGCAAGGCTGATCGGCCGGTTCGGGAGACAACCACGCAGCCTGAGCCGGAAGATTCGCGGAGCGGTGGAGGAGAAGGACAGGCTTGTTGCATTGAAGATCTCCGGTATATACCCAACGTTGGCCGGGGCTAATTCGTGCAATTAACAGAATGTGGCGAGGTAGAGTAAGACCGCTACCGAATTGCAAGGCTTGAAAGCAGAAGGAATGAAGTATATCGTATGGAGTCTTGTTTCGCACGGTGGGCAGGTTGAGATGAGAACGTTCTTGGACCCCCGCACTTGGCGTCATTTATTTTGGATGCAATTCGGATGATATCACACATGATACTTCGCCTGCGTTGAGATGTTTGCTGAATATTCTTGGTCACATGGGTATGTCGACCCCAACCATGTGGTGGCCAACGGATACGAACTATATCAGAACTGTCCAACGCTTGACGTTGCTGAAAGTTATTCGAGGAACACTTTCTTCCAGTACAACTTTCAGGAGTTGAATGACCAGCCAGGCGAGAATATGTAGCAAGACAGGGGTTGGAATACGGCTTACGTTCTTGAGCAATACTCGACCAATACACCCACTTGAGACATCCTGGGATTGCAAGTTGTTCCAGGCCCAGTCGCCAGCTGGCAATCAGTCAACGGTCTCGGGCCGTGAGCCCTGGATCATCGAGCAAGCCTTAGATAGCCGACAGGTCAAGAACTACGTTGGTCGGACGCACGAGTGTGAGGTTGTCGGAGACCCAAGACCTACAGACACAAATAACTTCTATGGTTATCAAGAAAAGTAAGAGTGACAGGGAGCTGAAGGAAGTGACTCGTGTAGGTATAATCTGTATTCTTGATGACAACCGTGGTATTACTCCCTTTCGTCTCATCGTGGGTTGATCGGCTGTCGGGCCTGTGGTCATTGGGACGATCAGAGCAGCAACTTGAGTTAGATTGTGGCGAAGCTATTACTATAGGCGTTATGTCCAGCCATCATATCCTGACCGCAAGGTCGGGCCCTAGGGGGCACTCGGAACGATGGTAGGCCAGATTAAAAAGTTCAGGTCTCTATATGCATAGGTCGGAGAGAATGAGTATTGCCCACGGCGGTAGAGGGGGATAGTAGCTACACGAGTAGCATTGCGGATGCATTGAGAATGTCACGTATTGGTGAGAAGGCGGCTCATATCATAAAAATGACTTCGTCCAGCTTGTGGGAGAAGCACATGTAATTTCGAGCCCAGTCTATCACAACACCCAGGACGAGCAAGACTGTTGGCACTACGTCGATCTCAAAGTGATTAAATAAGCTGGATGAGCCAAATCTCAGGTGTTTCATCAACGTGACCCTGATCTGGCGAGTGTTTTGTTCATAGGAGCCCCTCTTCTTCTCACAGCATTTGCGTGTAATTCTTGTTTGACCCCCAGCTTCATGTTCAGCTAGTGACGTTTATGCTGCAATCGCGAGTCCCGAACTGTACAGAGATGCTCTTGCAGGATAAGATCAAACGTGTAACAGAATCTGCTTCTTTAACAAGAGTGTGCTATGGAAAAATGTCTCCTATACATCATGTCAGAAAGAGGCAGAGAAGGCTGCGTATATCAAAAGGCTATGTGTGAGCAGGTCTCTATTAAACTAGCCTTACGGTCCCATTTTATAACAAAGCGGATATTTTCTACTTACTTCGATCTTCGGGCTTAGTTAACCCATTAAGGGCTAGGCTATAATTATAATAAAAAATAAATCTTAAATATATCATAATATTATAACCTAATATTAATATAATAACTTAATTAAATTTTTATAATATTAAAAGAGTTATATTTTATTATATTATTATAAAAATCTAATTTCTTATAAGTATTTTAATTACTTTAATTTCTATATAAAAAATAAAAGAATTATTTATTTTTTATTTTTTTAAGTTATAATCTCTTAATATTAAATTTTTAAATATAATATATATAATAAATAAATATTATAATTATATAAGTATTATAAAAATCCTAATTTTCTTACTAAAAATTATAATAAAAATACTATAAATTATTTAATTAATTTAAATTACTTATTATATTCTTCCTTAGATATCTTAATTATTACTTAATAAGTCTTTATATTATACCTAGGCTTATCGTAGATATTATAATATTAAATACTAAGTCTAATTAATCTTCTTTAATTATTATTTTTAAATAATTTAGCTATTACTTATATATCTATATCTATTTAATTAATTATTTATTTTCCTTTCTCTATTATTATAACCCCTCTTTTCTATAATTTAATCCTTTTTGCCCTTTAATATTAATTTAATATCTTATTTACCTCTTAAAAGTCTTTATTCTTAGTAATTAATAAAATAACTTAATATATAATAGCCTTTATCCTCTTTATAAGAGACTATAAAGCCTCTAAAATTAACTCTAGGGAGCTACTTTAATGCCTTCTAATCCGCCTTTTAAGGTATTTAAACTAAGATCTAGCCTTAAGTATAATCTTTAGGGTCCTTAAAGCCTAAAAGATTAATAATTTAATTACCTCCTTAACTAATATTAATATCTATAGCTAAATATTAAGCTTTAAGACTATAATTTCTAAGTTAAGAGAAATAAGCTTAATGCCTTTAAAAGCCCCCCTAATATTTCTTTCTATTATAATAGCCTTATATATAATATAAAAGGCTAAAAAAAACTTAGTCTTTAAAATATATATTATAAAATATCTAATTAAATATTTTATTTCTTAATTATAAGCCTTCTTTAATATATTAAAATACCTAATATTAAGAGGTTAAAATAAGAAGAATAAAGTAATATATAAAACTAGATAATTTTCTTTTCCTTATAATATCTCTTAAATTTAATAAAATAATAACTTTTATAGCTATTAAGGATTAAGAGATAATAATAATTATTTAATCGCTTAGCTATATATTAATTAAAATATTTAAGTTATTTAAGATTAATCTTATTATTAATCTAGTTATTTTAAGTTATTATAATAGCCTAATTACCTAAGAGGTTATTATCTTAGTATTAATTAATAAGGTAATATTAGCTTATGCTAATAATAAATAATTAGATTACTTAGCCTTTTATATTAATTACTTAAATAATTATAATTTATTTTTAGTTTTTAAGCTATATTAATTTTAGCTTTAAATACCTTTTTATACTTATAATAATTATTTTACTTATAATTATACTTATAAAAAAGCTAATCTTATTAAAATTATAGAGATTATCTAATTAGATATTATATTTCGCGATTATATTCCCTATAAGCTAAAATTAATTATAAATAATTATTAAATCTTTATACTTAGCTCTCTAATAATTATATTTCTAAAAAAAATTTATCTTAAGGTCTACGTATTACTTAATAAAATTATAAGCCTAATATATATTAATTAATAATATATTATAGTTAATAAGTAATTAATTAGCTATTTCTTATATATTATATAGCTATAAGGGAAATCCTCGCGAATTTAGGTTAAAAATAAAGTAAATAAAGATCTATTCCTCTAGATTAAATAGCTAATATAATTTCTAAATAGTATTATATTAAGATTAAATATTATATTATTAATAATATAAAGTATAATAATAAACCGTATAGATAATTATAGCTTATTAAATACTTAACTTAGGGTTATTTTATATAGCCTAAAAGGTATAAAATATCTTAGCCTTATTAAAAGCTTATAATATACTAGGTAATTAAGAAATAATTAATTAAATAAAGAAGATATAAGTTAAGGGATTTTTATAATACTTATATAGCTATAATACTTACTTATTATATATATTAATACTAAGAATTATAATTAATTAAATAATTAAAGTTAAGAAGTTATATAATTATAATATTATTATTAAATATAAAGATTAATATCTTTTATTTTTTAGCTTTTTTCTTAAGATATATAGCCTCTTTTATAATATATAATTATTATTATTTTATAATATTAATATAATAAGAGTTATTATAAATTAAATTATTAAGTTAGATATTTATCTTAAGCTTATAATCCTAGGTAAAGAGATATTTCTTATAATATTAAAGCGCCTAGGAGTATTATAGAACCTTAGGCGTTTTATATAATACTATAAGCTATTATCGCTTAAAACTCTTAGGGGTAAAGAGCCTAATAAGTATTTATTTATTAAGGTTATAAAGAAAAATATAAGCTAGATTAATAGCTTATTAGATATAATTTAATAGCTAAGAGAGATATAATAAGAAAAAAATTATAGATAAAGCGGGGAAGTTAGCTATAAGGGGAGAGGATTAAGGTTTTTAAGTTATTAAGTTATAGGAGTAACTTAAGGGAAAGGAAAAAGGTTTTAATTATAAAGATAGAAAGGTTTAAGTAATAGCTACTAGGGTAAGTTAATAGTAATATAAGAAGGAAAATATTAATTAGAGCTTAAATATAATATCTCGGCTAATTACTAAACTTATTAGTTAGCGCATATATTATCTTCGAATATAATGTTCTGCTTACTTTACTCCCACTTAAATATATACCGGGGACCTGTTATTATTCCCTGGCTCTTACTCAGATTGGAAGGACGTTTGATCTTGTTTTGCCGAGGCCGTTTTTCTTAAGGAAATCCTGATGATAATAGAGTACCGAATTCTCAACATAAGAGCATCTCCTTCAACGTCAAAGACCTTCCCAGCTTGGCTCTCGCGCCGTGGCATTATTGCAGTTGCGTCTTGCCAGATAGCATCACAAGCACCCCAAAGGCCCGAACAAAGCACAGTAAGTGACAAAGAGAAATAAGCAATTGCTGGCAGAACACAAACAGACCCTTCGAGGAGAAACCCCGAAGCTGATCACCTGTGAGCCCTGCCACACTGTCTATTAAAGTATGGAGGGTAAACGGAAAAGCTGGACCTTCGACTGGGATTTGAGAGATTCAAAGGTCGCAGCTTCTATGATGGCTCATGCCTCCTCGGATGGCCTGTCAGAGTCAAAGGAGAATAATAGAAATTGGCCTCATCCTTAACCCGGCGGCCGTTTCTAGCGGAGCGTGGGGAAACCCGAAACCCAAGATTCCAGCAGCACAGCATCGCCAAAGAGTGGTCGGTCAATAATCACATGCTCTTTCTAAATTGTATTTCTCTCTTTGAGATTTGACCTCGTATCTAGGACAACTCTCCCCCGCGAATCGTGCTATATAATGATCCAATCTCCCGTATGTCGACTATGGGCCGGAGCTATTGTGCGTTAATTGCGTTTAGGCACTTTCGGAAACCCCTTGTCCTTGTATCTGTCCATAGAGCTGGGTATTTTCTGTCACTAAATCCTATAGAAGTGGAAATATTACCTGTCTTTTATAATTAATTATCCGTAAGTTGCGTTTATGTAAATTGCCTTTCGGAAATGCGCGTAAATTGCGTGTTGGTAACTGTTGCTGGATACAAATGACCTGCGTCTTTTACCCTCCGATCTTGGCCGGTCTATTATGCACCTGGTACTGAAATCGAGAGTCTCTTTGGAATCATATAAGATAAGTCCATAACAAGACGTTAACGCGATTGTTATGTTAAGGAGCTTCGTTCTTAATGCCTCTTAATAAAAGTATCTCGTCTAAGTAAGAAAAAGAGTAGTCGTGGTAGGCGCTGTCTATTCTTGAATGAAGCTTAAGCTTCTAGTTAAGAGGGATTTGGTTTTATTTCCTTGCCAAAATGGCTCTACTGAAACAGCTCTGGGTCGTCCGACCTGCATGCTTTGAATGAACATGCGTCCTCGAAACAAGGAGATGCGTAATCCGCGTATACGGATTTACCTTGGTTTTAAATAATACTTTTATAAAGGTTTGTATTATCTACGCTACTTTCATCGACGACGGCATAGTCTACGCGTAAATTGCGTCTTTAAGTGTGACTGCGGGATATGGATTCCCGTAAATTGCGTGGGGAGCATCTGCGTAAATCGAGTTGTTTAATGCTCTCGCACTCTCGGTCCTTTGCTACTTATGAGATGTGATAACTTTTGAGATGGTTTCTTTATCCTATACTCCTCTCGTAATGATATGTTCAGGACGGCAAGAGGCTATCTCTGAAATGGCGTCTATTCAGCAGAACCCCTGGGTGTTCCGTGCGGGATGGACAAGATTACTATTAGAGGAGGAAAGATGAGCTAGGAGCATTTTGAAGATGAAAGTTATGTATCCCTTAACCGGATGGGCCTAGCACTGTTCCGTATCGTCGTCCGCTCCTCCGAGTGGAAAGGCTGTGCGCTTGACATTCAAATCACTCGCTCTGCACAAAACCCGGTCCTGGCACCTCTCTTATGGTGTATTGCTGGTCATAGGAGCGACTGATCCTCTTGTTCTCTGTTGGGAAAGGAGAGCTACTAAGCGACTCAAGGCATGACTTTTTTACTTGCAAGACCCAGGGTGACGTTTAGTCGCTCTATGTACTGGTAGTTCTTAGAGCATTTTTAAGCTTAAATATAAAAAATAAGTTTTTTATTTTATTTCTTTACTTCCCTATTTTATATATACTAATTAATAATATAGGGTTAAGGCTAAAAAGGGCTATTTAGAGCTAAATTAATCCTTTAATAAATTAAACCCTAACTTTATATATTAAAGTCCCTCTTTTATAGGGCTATTAGAAGAGGACTTAAATAAGGGGCTTTATACTAATAAGATTAATAAGATTAAGGAATATATAATTTATCTAACTAAAAAGAGGGTTAAAAGATCGATATATATAACCCTAACCCTTATATAGCCCTTATTAGCTTATTTACTAATTTATTATATAAGAGGATATTATTTAATAGCAGAAGGTAAATTCTATGAGGTTTCTTATTTTAAGTATTTTAGCTAGGCATTATATTACTATTCCTATGACTTCTACTACTATTAAGAGGGTTTTTTCTATTTCTAGTAATATTATTACTAAAAATAAGAATCAAATCTCATCTAGGGTAACTAGGTAGCTTATTTTATTAAAAAGCTAAGAAATTTAGGATTTAGATACCCTTATAGAGGAAATAAATAAGGAAGAAAGTAAGGAAGAAAGTCCCTAATAGGAGCTAAAAAGGAAGGAAAGGGCTAATTTAATTAAGGAAAAGCCTATTAAGATAAAAGATAACTTAGAGGAAGATTCTAACTTTAATTAGCTATTAGGGGTCAAAAAAAATAGCTACCCTATACCTTTTATTATTTATATATCTCTTATATAGTCTTTAATATTATCCTCCTTTTTTTATTATTTTACCTATTTTTATTATATAATAATGGCCTTTTTTATTCTAGTAATATCAAAGTAATCAAATTAGAGCTTTTAAAAAATAAAAATCTTAATTAAATTATAATAACTTATATAAGAACCTTAAAAATAGGAAAAAATATATATAGGGGAGATTATTATATAAAGCTTATAAATATTACTCTTTTATTATATAATTACTAATATTTATATAGCTAGAGGTTAAATAAATATATTTTAAGAATAAAAGTCACTTCAGGCCTTATTCTAAGGCTTATAGAAATCTAATCTTAATTAAATTATAATAGCTTATATAAGCGCCTTAAAAATAAGAAAAAATATATATAGGGTAAATCGCTATATAAAGCTTATAAAAATTATCCCTTTATTATATAATTACTAATATATATATAATTATAATTGAAATAAATATATTTTAAAGATAAAAGTTACTTTAAGGCTTATTTTAAGCTATAAAGAGATTTCTTTTTAATTAAATTATAATAGCTTATATAAGCTCTTTAAAAATAAGATAAAATTATTATTATATAAAATCTTATATTATCTTCTTATTATAATAATAATTATTTATATAATTATTAATAAAATATAGTATTTTCTTACTTTAAATAACTTAACTAAGAAATCAATCAAAAATCAGTTAACTAACTAAAAAATCAGTCACTTTTAGTCAGTAACTAATTTTTAACTAACTAAATTAATCACTAACTAAAAGTAAATAATTTTTTAAAGGCTTAACTAAGACTAAGACTAAAAAATTAGTCATTAGTCAGACTAAAAGTAACTAAATTACCACCCTAAGTCTAGATAATACCTTAAGGTAAAAAAGGTTTAAGATAAAACTTATAAGAAATATAATATAAGGCCTAAGCGCTTTATAAAACCTTTAATTATAAGATAGCCCCTTTAAGCCCCTAAATAAAATAATAAGAATATAAGAATAAATATTAACCTAATAATAAAAAAAAGACTTAGATATTTATTAAGAAATTTATCTAAGAAATATATCTTAAACCCTTAATTATTAAACCTAGCCTAAACTCTAGGCCTATAGCTAAGCTAAGGGGGAAATATAAGGATATTATACCCCCGTAATAATTAATAGATATTAGATTAATAGATATTAAATTAATAAGTATTAGCCTAATAAATTCCTAAGATTTAAATTATTATTAAATATTAGAAATATTTTTCTAGAATATATAAAAGAAAGCTTTATTTATTTACTTAGCGCTAAGAAAATAATCTATATATAATATAATAGCGCTATAAGAGATAAATAAGAATTACTTTATAAGATAATTAGCCTACTTAAGAAAAGAAAATTATAAATTAATATATTACTTAGGATAAGCCGCGATCTATATATATAAGTAATATGCCCCTAATATATAAATATATATAATAAGGGAAAACTAAGTAATTATTATTTTATAAAATATAAATATTATAATCTTCTTAATATATATTTTATTAAATAATTTAGCTATAATATATATATTTATAAAGATTAAAATATATATTAGATCCTATAGAGAATATATTATATTAATTAAAGACTTTAATTAATATTACTTAATTTAAGATATATATAAAAGGTATATACCTAGAAGTAATAAACTCTTAGTAATATTAAAATAGCTATATTTTATTTTTATTACTCCTAGGGGTAAGCCTATAAAAACCTTTAAGAATTAATAAAATAATATAATTAATTTATATTTCTTAAGTAATTTAAAGAAAATTATATACTTAGAGGTAAAGAACCTTAAAAGCTCTAATTATATCTTATAAATAATAAATATATTAGACTTTAATTAATAAGATATAATAAATAAATTATTAAATTAAAACCTAATTAATAATAAAGATATTAAAAAAAAATAATATCTTAGCTATATATTATAGGCGCTAATATTATAACTAAGGAAAAACTTAATTAAGAAATACTTAGATTTATATTAAAGCTTTAAGAAATAGCCTAAGTTATTACCTTAAAAAAAAGGATATAATGATTAGGTAGAATTATAATAAATAATAAAGGTAAAAGCTATTATATATGAAGCTAAATAAAGATAAAAAATAATCTAGAAATACCTTTTAGATAAGATATAAAAAGAACTTTAATAAACCTAGAAAAAATAATAAAAAGAAATTAATAATATAAGATAAAATTATTAAAAAAAAAGACTTATAGAAATAAACTTTAAAGATAACTTATTATAAAAACTTATNAAATAATTAAAAATAATTATATAAAATATATAAGTAATATATATATTAG
>NW_003315685.1:0-11092 GCF_000151355.1 Fusarium vanettenii 77-13-4 | reverse complement strand
TATAGGAACCTTATTAATTAAGTAATAATATTTAGAGAGGATAAATTATCTTATATTAATAGCTTAAATTATTTATTTATTAAAATATCTAACGTGGTTGATAAGTGAGTGGGTCAGACAAGTGAGTGAGTCAAAAATCCCTCAACCTACAACATTTCCATTTGATCAATTGATTCCTCACCAAAAAAGATGTCAAGCTCAAATACTGAGGCTAGAATCCTTCTTGCCCTTCAGGCCCTTCAAAATAACCCAAAACTAAGCCTCCGACGCGCAGCAACTATATACTAGGTCCCCTTTGAGACCTTACGTCGCCGCCACCATGGCATTCAATCGCGATGCGATACTATCCCAAAGTCACGAAGACTATCTAATCTAGAGGAACAGATAATAGTCTAATTCATTCTAGACCTAGATTCACGAGGATTTCCCTCGCGACTGCGTTTTGTGGAAGAAATGGCTAATTCTCTGCTAGCTGACCGCGACGCGTTACCCGTCGGCAAGCGCTGGGCTCATAACTTCGTGAAGCGATAACTAGAGCTAAAGACGCGTTTATTTCGCAAATATGACTACCAGAGAGCTAAATGCGAAGATCTATCTATTATTCGTGGCTGGTTCAGGCTCATACAGAACATAATCGCGAAGTATGGCATCCGATTAGATGATATCTGGAACTTTGATGAGACTGGCTTTATGATGGGCATCATAATGGCCGGAATGGTTGTCACAGGTTCAGAAAGGCACGGAAGACCAAAATCAGTGCAGCCTGGAAATCGGGAATGGATCATAGTCATTCAGGCGATCAATGCAGAAGGTTAATCGATCGCGCCGTTCATCATTGGTGCAGGCCAATATCACCTTGCGAATTGGTACCGAGATTGCGACCTCCCGGGCGATTGGGTTATTGCAACCAGCCAAAATGGATGGACAGATAACCAGCTGGGTCTCGAGTGGCTGAAGCACTTTGATCGGTCTACAACTAACCGATCAACTGGTCCCTATCGTCTTCTGATCCTTGATGGTCATGAAAGCCACTACTCCGCCGATTTTGAGAGATATTGTGAGGAGAACAAGATTATCACTCTTTGTATGCCGGCTTATGCATCTCACCTACTCCAGCCTCTTGATGTTGGGTGCTTTTCAGTGCTTAAAAAGGCATATAGTCAACAAATAGAGTATCTGATCAGATGCTCTATAACCCATATTTCGAAGATCGAGTTCTTTTCCGCATTTCACGCCGCTTTTAAAGCTACTTTCACTGAAAGCAATATCCGGGGAGGGTTTAAAGGCGCTGGGCTTGCTCCCTTTGACCCGGAAAATGTGATCTCGAAGCTTGATGTGTAGCTACGGACTCCGACGCCTCCCGAGGAGGAGGCTGAACCCTCGACCCCTTGGGTCTCAAAGACCCCAAAGACGTCACTTGAGGCCTAATATCAATCTGAATACCTCGAAAAGCGAATCAAAAGGCATAAAAGTAGCTCCCTAGAGTCGATTATTGAAGCTTTAAAGTCTAATACTAAAGCAACAAAGGCAGCTATGCATGAGGTTGCCTTATTGAGGAGTGAGCTCCGAAACGTTCGGGAAGCAAATGAGATATTAAGCCGGCGCCGAAGGGCAAAAAGGACTAGACTACGGAAAGGAGGGACAATGACTGTATAGGAAGCATCATAAGTAATTGATCAGATGGATGTTAATACGCAAATAATTGCGGAATCGTCGAGAAGTGGTGGTCGAGGAAGGTCGGTCGGACCGGGCGTTCGGCGCTGTGGTGTATGCGATAAGCCCGGGCATAATGCAAGAACGTGTCAGGTAGTGATTGAGACGTCTGGGGAAGAGTATAGTGAGTAGTTTTAATTACTTAAATGGTTTGTGGTATTTTTATTGCGATTTTAGTCTGAGAGGTTAAGATTTTTGACTCACTCACTTGTCTGACCCACTCACTTATTAACCACGTTATTTAATTAATATATCTTCTAATATAATATTAATAATTAACTTAATATAAATAAGTTAAAAGGTATTTATTATTCTTTATAATAAAATAAAAATATATCTATTAATATTAATAATTATAAGATAGATAAATTATCTCTCTCTATATATAATATTATTGAAGTAAATAGCTAAAAAAATATATATACTTTGCCTAGTAACTCTTAATCTCTAATTAATAGCTACTTATCTCTAATAGCCTCTTTATAATTAGATATAAAAGATTAGATTTTATCTTTCTTTCTAATTATATAATTAATAACCTAATACTAAGATAACTAATAGGTATAATTATTTATCCCTAAATATAATCTTATTATCTTATCTTATATATTTTAATAAAAGCTTCATAAACTTAGCTATATAGCTAAGCTATAAAGCTTATATAATATAAGGATATTTTTAATGCCGCTAAAGTTATTAGCTAATATTATAGATATATTACTAGCTATATTGCCCTTATGCTTATATTTTCTAGCTAGCTCTTTACTTTTTCTCTTTATTATATTTTATATAATAATAGCTTTTTTTTAATAAGAGGCTAAAACCTTAGAAAACTAAGAGAGAAGCTTCTCTCTAGTAATACTAAATATTAACTTAAGTATTATAATTAAAGCCTCTTTAGAAAATATAAAAAGAAAGGCTTAAAGGGATAAATTAATAATATATGCGATATAATATATATAATATCCTTTTATATTAAATTTAATTTACTTAATATTAGCCTATAGCCTAAATTATATAATTAATTAACCTTATATCTACTTATTAGCTTATATTATATAAACTTAAGATATATATTATTTAATATTATATTATTATTTATATATTAACTAAGTTTTAACTCTATCTTATATTTCTCTAAAATATTAATAATAGCCTATACTTAAGCTTCTCTTGAATAATTCTTTATATATTCTAATAGAGATAATAATACCTTATAAAGCTTATAGTCTTTATTTACTTATTATATATATATAATAAATAGAGAATATCTATGTAGTAATATCTAAAGGTCTATTAAGATATAAATTAGATTTAATATAATAATAAGGCTATCCTTAATCTTGCTATTATAAAAATTATAATTTATTATAATATATTAGATTATTATATATTATAAGGTAATAAGGAAGTCTTTAATATATAAGTTATATATAAGAGCTAATTATTTAAACTTATCCTATTTAATAGCTAAAAAAGGTGTTCTTTAATATATAAATATATTAATTAATACTTCTTAATATATTTATAAGTTAAAGGCATTTTAAAGTATATCTTTATTTACTATAAGGTAAAAATATTAGGAGATTAAGCGCTAAGTGCCTAATATAGACTTAATAGATCTAGATATAATAAGATAATTATTTCTAATATAATTAATAATATTTACCTTATAATTATATTATTTATCTTAATATATAATATAAATATAAATAATTTTACCTTTAATCTTATATCTATATATATTTAAATAATCTTTTATAATATCTAAAATTAAGAAGAAATTTAATAATAATTTATTAATATCTAAGGAGTTTTTTATAATATTAATAATAAATAATATATTAGATAATATATTAATAATTAAAAGGCGAGATTTTAAACTTAATATTATAAATTAAGACCTAATATTAATAAGTTTTATATTAACTTAGTATTGATATATAAATATAAATATTAAATAAAAGATTAATATAAATTAAGGATTATTTCTTTTATCTAAGGAGCAATAAAAATTAATCTTTTATACTTATATTTAGTTTATTAATCTTATAGGTAGTAGGCTATTACCTAATACTAGGTATAATATAGTATTTATATTAATTATAAAGCTATTTGTAATAGTTATAATCCTTGCCCTTAACCTAAGCAAAGGTCTCTAAAGCTTAATATTTTAAAAGATTTTTTTAGTACTAGGGCTAGAAAATCATTTAACTATTTAAATAGTTTTAGGATACCCTTAAATAGTTAAATAATTTAATATATATAAACGTTTTAAATAGAACGAACGAACGAATAAACGAACGAAAGTGCCTATGTATGTCCTGATGTTGGCTGTTGTCCGACTGTGTCATGGGTGGGCGTGATTACCCACCGGACAGGGAGCCACAGATGTATTAGGCTATGCAGATATTCTATATAGCAATAAGCATCATGTCACAGCCGCAAGAACAAGTTGGGATTTGATATCGCTATGAAAACCCGGTAGTTTACGCCAGAGGCTGGGCACCGGGACCCCACATCTCCGGGCCCACATTTGGCATCTCAGAGTGACCCACTATTGACGATCGGCAGGCGATTATTAGAATCTCGGGTTCCTTATACAGTCCGGGCCCGCAATCGACAGATCCTCGTTCGTAACCGAACCGCCTCTACAACGTCAAACCCCCCCCCAACCGACCACCCATTTGTCTGATACGAGGGTAGTAAGTTAAGATAAATGATGATTTCAAGATCGAGAAGAACAGATTGTTGATTGATTTATCTCTCTTCTCGTCTTCGTCCTTCCTCGTCCTTATTATATTCGACGAGACGAGGCTGTGATACGAGACCTGCCGAACCTGCAACAGATCTATAACACCACTCTGACTCTTGTGGTGCACTCTTATGACAATCTGGGTAGAGGCATATGCAACACCATTTTCCACCTTTTAACACCATCACGCCACATATTAAGACCGCATTTTCTCGCGTAATAACGAAGCTATCGCCAATAGTGATATTATATAGTTTATACAACCTTATTATACATACATACATATAGGAAGAAAATATACATATATATACTATATACATACGACTAAGCCCACTATATTCCAAATCAGGTAATTTATAGGTTATACTATATAAGTACAGAGCTATATAAAACTATGCCGGGCTTAACAACTCAGCGTTACTCTGCTATTCTCTCCTAATTAAAGGCATCGCTAAAAAAGATAGCTCTTACTAAGGCTAACGCTGCCTTTATTTAGCGATAATTTATTGACCTCGGCTACTTAAACCCTAAGAAAAGTAAATAATATAAATACTATTATTACTAAAAGGATTTTATAGCGACCTCTATTAAGAGGCTAAAAGAGTATCTCACTATATATAAGAAATAATAAGTTAAAGTAGTAATAAAAGTATTAAGCTTAAGATAATATTAATTATCTTCCCTTATACTTTAAATATATATAAAAAAAGATAATTAAGGTTAGTATTTAATATATCTTATAAGATAAGAGTTATAATTTTACCTATAATACCGCCGTTATTATTATTGCTAGCGGCTACCCCTTTAGCCTCTTTAAGAGCTATTATTAGTATTATTTCTTTACTTATATTAAGCCTAGCTAAAAGCCTCTTAGCCGCGCTATTATTATAAGAATTCTCCCTAACTTCTATTAAGAACTCTATAATAAGGTTTTTAAGTATATAATTAGCTTAGAATAATTTAATATTATATTTAATAGCTTTAATAATATCTTAGGATATAAAATTATTAATATCTCGGTATAACGATTAAATAGCCTAGCTTTTTATTAGAAGACTCTTAATATAAGAGATATATAATATATAATAAAGAATTAAGTAGAGTTAATATAGAGAGAAATATAAAAACTATACAGTAATAATCTCTCTAGAATTAATTCTATCTATATTAATATTAAAAATATAATACGCTTTATATATAACTTACTAAAGGGATACCCCGAGCTCTTATATATTAACTTCTCTCTATGCGATTCTTATAGCTTTTAGCTTCTTATTAAAAATATCTTTTTTCTTTTATTCTTTAAGGATCTCTTAAATAATATTAATATCTTTTTTATATTCTTTTTATATTCTAAATTATAATCGTAAAGGTTAAGGATATATTAGTATATAAAGTAAAATAAAATAATTTACGCGCTAATTAGAAAATACTAATAAATTACTAGCTATTACTAAGAAATTATTATTAGTAATTTATATTAACTTATTTATTCTAAATAATATAATTATATACTAGGGCGCTTAGTATAATTCTTTCTTCTCTTTACTCTATTCTTAAGATATTATTAAAGACTAGTTTATTTAGAAAGATATATATAAAGAGCTATGATCTTAAGATTTCCCTATCTTCTTACCCGAAGCGGTTTAAATTATTAAAGATAATTAAAAGCTAATAGGGTCTACCTAGGCATATATATCTAGCTCCTCGTAAAGATGATATAAAACATATAGGTTTATATATAAGTAATATAAAATAAAGCTTAAGGTACGGGCATAAGTAAAGAGAGATATAACTAATATTTGTGCATATATGGGAAATAGGCCATAGTGGTCGCAGAATATACCTTACCTATAAGTAATTATTAAGGAGGCCCTATAGCTATACCCGGGCGTGGGCATGTAATTATTATATATTGTGCCAAAGGGTGGTTTTATATAAAACACCGGGCAAGCGTAGGGGCTAGATATAGGGGCTAGACTATACTAACGTTGCTATTAATCCGTATCTAAATTAAAATCGTCTGTCTTATGCCTCGAATCTTTTAACTCTGGATTATTTAGAGGATTAACTTAAGAGCGCCTCTTAATACCTACTAATCCGGTTAGTAGTAACCGCTATCGATTATCGCCGCGATAGCGTCTTTTTAGGGGTTTTTTAGACTTCTAAGCGGTTCCCACGAGGCTATCTAGCGCCACGGTATAGATTAGATCAGGGGTATTTATTGCTTCTTAATTAGTAGTGAGGTTAGGTATTTAGAGAGCTCTACTTTATTTCCCTTCGTGGTGCCTATAGGCAACGACACCGGAGTATCACTAAGGGAAGGCGTCAAAAATAGGTGTAATATCCCACTCGTAGCGTCATCGAATATCTTATTAGCCTGGCTGTGCGATGCGCCCCGTTACGTGCCGCATATACATCGCAGACCTCCCTATAATTGTCAACTAATTATATATTCAACAGTGCCAAGACCTCACGTTGAACTTTTTATCAGCTTTAAATTCACTACGAGCAATTCCTTTACACCTTCCTTTATAAGCTCTGCATGGGGGTCAGCTTTAATAAACTTTGAATAATCCCTAGTATGCTTTTTAGCACTTTTTTTATATACTTAGCTGTATCTACATAGGTAGAAAAGTCTTTAGGTCTATTTATCAGTACTGATCCAGCCTATAGCCTCACTAATCAATCACTCTACCATTAAATATATAGATATACGCTCTTTAGCACTTTCATAGATATTTTAACCACCTTAGCTATTAATAACACTTGGTTATATTAATCTCCTAATTGACATATTACCAGACGTGATATCAACTCTTTGCTCAGTATAACGCCCTGATCCTCTGCCAATATAAACCCAGCACGGCCGGTTTATCAGATTAGGAAACCCAACCGTTATACCAATAGCCTAGTCGCCCTAGAGGTACCTCAACACCCGCCGCATATCGATAGGTAAAACATGCATAGGAAGGTCAGTAACCTAGAAACAATATCTCAAACGCAGCAATTATCGACTATAGTACTATGTGTTCTTCTAGGAGAGATCTATTTCTCTCCTCGAGGAGCGCAATATACTCCGTCGCCCTATATAGAATGGCCTACCAAGTATTCAAGTCGGGAACGCGCCAAACTACCAGTTGGGGGTTATAGGGGCTGGCCAGTGAAAATGCGGGACGGGGTCCGGGGGTAGGACCGGATCGTCGACAGGGGTCCCAAACTACCACTGCTCCGAGGCGTCCACTTTTACAAATTGGTCTTGCCGGTGGAACGTTCGTCCGTATGACAGCGCAATGCGGGTCTTCCATTGCCGCTAAACCCACCCTGTCACAATGGTTGCTACGTAGTATAAAGCCCGCTCTTACGCCACAAAAACCAGGTTGATATGAGCTAACCACTGCTTGCATATACGGGATGCGCCTTGACGATGCGGCTTCAACTTCTAATCTTCCTTCTTGTTACGTTCAATCTGCACGTCGTAGCTCGCCGTGGTGGCGGCGATAGCGGCGGCGGCGGCGGCAGCCACGGCGGTTTCGGCGACGGTGATGGTGGTGATGATGATGGTGAAAGTGATCCGAGCCAGAGCGACTTTAACAGGACATGCCAAAGAAAAGCAGACTTTTCAAGTCCCTTGTGGCTACATCGATGGATTGGGACGTACTATAACGGAACCATTGTGAGATTTGCCAGCTCTCCTTTGTCTTGAACACCCTTCCATTCGTCCTTTTATCTTTTTTCTGACCTCGAATAGGACCTGTCCCTTACTGTTAATGCTTCCAATACCTCCTGCAGCGACCAATCCGCCAGAGTCCATCAAACGTACAACGGTGTCCTATCCATTATTTCGCCCGTATATATAGACATGACCAACAGCTTGGCACAGGGCTCGAGGCCGCTGAACCCGTTCATTGTTCTTATCTACGGATGGCCTACAAACACCACAGAAGCTGACTTCCTTGACTACCGCCCGGCTCCGAACCACATCCCCGACGATGTCAACATCTATCTCGAAACCCATTACGCTTTCAGAGAGTATGGCATAACCTACCCATCAAAGACAGGAATTGTGATGAATTCGCCGAGCTGTGACGTTGGTAACATCACCAGTACCAACTCAGGCTACGGGTTTACTTGCCAGTACGGCAACCTATTTGGCTTCGATGATGACCATAGCAGCTTCTTGGTCCCACTGAAAGCGTGCAATGACTCCGATCCCGGGGCCGCATACCCCTTCACAGCGTACAAGGACGATAACACCCTTCTCCGCGGAGAGTTCGGTCCCGAATCTGCCGATTTTAGCTGGGCTGGAGGCTTTCACGGCCGGTTTAGCGGGAGCGGCGAAGGTGTCCGGGACATATACTTTATCGACACTATCGATCACATCGGCAATTTTACCCTCCGATTCAAAGGGTCCGTGGATGCGGAACACAGTCATCAGATGGCTGTAAAGAATGGCGGGAATGTGTCATGGGTGGAAGATGAGGCTAAGCTGGAGGCGAATACTTTCTGTTCCGTGTCTGTAGCGTTGCGTGCCAAAATGTGGTTCATAGGAGCTATACTGTTTAGTTGGGGTATGCTAGGACTGACATGAATAGACTTTTGGGGCCAGGCACTAACCTAGGGAGATAAGTATTTAGCAACGGCAGGTATGGCGCCGTTTACCTCTCCCTCGATAAGCTCGCAATTGGCTCTCCGCTCTCAGACGTCACAACTAAGACTTGGTTCCCTACTCCCACAGCCTTTGAAACATCTTCTATCCAACCTCAACTATTATATATTAACTGACTCAAACTGGACGCTAAATATATAATACAATCACTAAGCATAGAATCCAAGCATATGATGTTTCGCTCGTAAATGCTTCCCGAGAACTTTGGGTACCCCGCTCGTACCCCACGCCAGGTATGGGGCGGGGTACAACACTGGAGGCTTCGCACAACTGAAGGGATAGTACGGTATAGTACTTACGCACCTGCTTATAACGATTATAGGGTTCCTAAGGGATAAACCGGTCATATTAATTTATATTAATAAAGGAGAATATTATATAACCTTAAAGGGTAATATAATATTATATTTAATAATATATTTAAGGTATTAAGTATAACTAAGTTATATTAATAATTAAAATAGCTATTATATAAGAAAATATATATAAATATATATTATATATTAAGCTAATTATAAAGGGATTATAATAATTTAATTTTAATAATAATCTTTTTTTAATTAATATTAATACCTAGGTATAAAATAATTATATATATTATAGAGATTAAATATATATTAAGTTATAATATAATATCTCTTTTTTTAAGGCTTTATTTATAAGGTTATTTAAGTAATTATTTTTTATTCCCTTATTTATAAATATAACTTAAATTTATAATTATTTTAGGATATTATATTAATAAAATATTTAATTATATTTTTAAATATTTAAATTATAAAATTAAGAAATATTAATTTTTAATTATAAATATTAAATTATTTTATAAATTTATAAATATATTATATTTATATTATTTTAAGTATTAAAAAAAGTATTTAATAATAAAAAGTTCTTTATAATATAATAAGTATATATAATAAGGTTATTCTTATAATAAGATATAAATTATAAATTCTTATAAGTCCTTAGTTTTTTTTTTTTAAGTATTTATTTTTATAGTTTTTATTAATATATAAGATAATATATTATTTAATTTTATAAAAAAAAGAAATAAAAAAAAATAAAAAAAAATTAATATTAATTTAATATAATTTTATAAAAAATTAATAGAATTATAAGTAAAAATAATATTAATTATAAATTATTTATTATAATTATAAAAAACTAAGAATTTAATTAAAAAGTATTAAGTTATTAAATTTTAATAAGAGATCTAAGGTCTTAAGGGTAAAGATTATTTAATAAAAAAATTAAATTATTATAAAGAATTTATAAATATATTTTATATATTTTTATTTTATTTTAAAAAAAATAAAAATATTATTAAAATAATATATAATAAATATATCTAGATATTTTTATAATATATTATTAATTATTTATTAAAATATAATAGATATATTAATAAGTCTAAAAGGTATAATAAGATACTTAAATAATTTATATTTAATATAAAAAATAATTTTTTATTTATATTTTTCTTTTATTTAAATAAAGTTATAGGCTCTTTTAAGGTTAAATATAATAAAATATTTTATTTTAAAAAATTAATATTTTAATTTATTAATAAAAAATAATAATAGTTATATAATCTTTAATTATAATAATATTAAGTATTTAAAAATTAATATAAAATTAAAGCTTTTTATTTTTTTTTAAAATAAATATAATAAAATATTTAATAAATAATTTTTTTTTTTTAATATATCTTTTTTTATTATATCTTTAATATATTCCTTTAATATTAAATAATATATTTTATTAAATAAATAAAATTTATTAAAGCTAGGTTATTTCTTATTAATAAATTTAATCTTAAGGTTATAAGATATATATTTTAATAGATTTATTTTAAGTTTTTTTATAAAGAATTATTCATAGATTTAATATTTTTATAATATATTCTTAAGTTATTTCTTTTTTAAGTTTTTTTTTTTTAATTTCTTAAGATT
>NW_003315684.1:0-10801 GCF_000151355.1 Fusarium vanettenii 77-13-4 | reverse complement strand
CTTACTAATAATTAATTATATAATCTATATAAAGAAATATAAATAAAATTTAAATTTATTAAAAATAAAATAATAAATTATATTAATAAGAAAAAGATTAAGGGATTAACCTTCTTAGAGGGAGATATAGCCTACCTCGTAATAAAAAATATTAAAATAAAATAATAAAATAAAAAACTTAACTATAAGTATATTAGACCTTATAAAATGAAATAAAAAATCTTAAGATATAACTATAAATTAAACTTATTACCTAAGGTTAAGCTTTATTTAATCTTTTATATTTTATTACTTAAATTAATATAAAATATTATCTAAGTAAAAATAAATAATAAGCCTAATATAAAAGTTAATAGACTAAAAAAATATATTATAGAGATTATCTTTAATATAAATAAAATTAATAATAAAATAATATATTTTATTAAATAAAAAGATTACTTTAACTTAGAAAATATATAAGAACCCCTAGAATACCTTACTAATATATAATACCTTTTAAAGAACTTTTATTAATAATATTAAATATAGGCTTATTAAGACTAATAGTATTCTAATTAATTAAATTAATAGCCCTAAAAAAATATACTTCTATAATAATAAATAATTCCTCGCGGAGCTTACCTAACTCCTCTAAGGTATATAAGCTATGCTTAAAGGCCTTATTATTATATACTTTAAGTAACCTCTTTTATTTCTAGATATAAGTAAGCTTAGCTATTACCTCCTCTAAGGTAGCCTCTACCTTAGCCTCTTTATCTTCTAGGCGCTTATACTCTTAGATATTTTTTATAATTATAAAAGGTTAGCTAATAGCTATAAGGAAGCACTAATATATACCTATAGAAGGAGGCTATACCGGCTTTATTATATATTATTTTTTATATTAATATAATTAAAATAATAATTAGAATAATTAGAAATTACCTTATAAGATAAGCCCCGGTAAAAGTAATAAATATAAGGTATAATTTTAGAACTAAAAGCCTTAATATAAATAGAAAGACCTTATATTTTAAAAAGTTTTTATAAGGAAATATACTTAGAAACTTAGCCTAATATTATATTAATAAAAAGAGATTTTTATAAATTAGAGTTACTTATTAATAATACTTAGTTATTAAAACTAGTCTTAGGGATAAGACTAATAAAAGGAGAACCTTATATTATAGCTATAATATAAGCTAGGCGGGGAAATATAATAGAAATACTTTAACTAAGTAAGGGACTAAAGGGACTAAACTTCGCCTATATTAATCTAAGGACTAAATATTAAAAATATTAGTCTTACCTTAGACTAAACCTAGAGAATATTAGTCTAAGGATTAATTATAAGTATATAAAATATACTTATTATACTTTCTTATATAGTAATTACCCTAGTTATTAATATAACTTAGTTATACTTAATACCTTAAGTATATTACTAGACGTAATATTATATTACTTTTTAAGGTTATATAATATTCTCCTCTGCTAATATAAACCTATATGACCGGTTTATCCCTTGGGAAATACCTTTCCGTTATAATACAATAGGTCCCAAAAAGTAATAATATATTTTCCTATACCCCGCTCTTACTTCGACCTTTATTAAATTTATTACTAACTTTAATTATTTATTATATAATTAATTTATATCTAAATAGCCCTAACTTAGTATTATTCTTCTTATATAAGAACGAGGATTATTTAGAGGTATAACTCGGGCGTATTAGCCGCCTAGATCGCGCGGGAAAAGGGTATTTCTCGGCATATAATTTATAATATAGTCTAATAATATCGAGACTAAGAGAGTACCTAAGACCGACCTAAATATAGCCGGCTATATATTATTAGAGATAAAGAAAGAAGGAGAATCTTAAGGGTTATTACCTAAGACCCTTATCTTTAGATATATAAATTAATTAAGGAAGCTAGGTTAAGCTATTATAATATAATTTTAATTTTATACCTTTAAAAGGAAGGTATTATATATTATAAGTCCCTTCTTTGATTTTTCCTTAGTAAGGCTAATACTAAGAAGTATTTATAGTTTACCCGGAGGTATATTTATATAGCTAAGGACTTTTAGGAGAAATAGACCTTTTTTAATAAGGTTATTATTACCTAAGGGGAGGGCTAGCGGCATATATAAGTCTTCTATAAGCTAGTATATCTTTTTCTTATAATTATAACTCTTTTAATTATCCTTAATATAAGAGACTTTTTAAAGTAAATATTTAGACTTAACGTACATGTATAGCAAGTGTCACAGTCAACCGAGTGTCACACTTTTACCCTATAGTGTAAATCTCACCTAAATTTAAAATTACTTTAAAAAATTCTAAATAATCTAATTAAAATTCTTATAAGCTGAAAATATAAAATAAGGTTTATTAAAAAATCTAAATTATCTTAGTAATTCTTTTAGATTTTTTAAAAAGTTTATAAGTAAGTTATTTAAAGATTTCTTATTCGCACTGTTTTTTTTTAGTTTTTTATTTTTTAAAAATTAAAAGGATTTTTTAAAAATCTAGAAAAATTATAGTCTCATGACTTTTTTAGTTAGATTTATAAAAATACTCTTTTTTAGCTAATAGCTATTTTATAATAGTTTTTAGAAATTTAAGGTTTATGATTTTTAGCTGCACAGTATGCTGTGACACTTGCTTGTCTGTGACACTTGCTATGCATATACGTTATATTATATTAACTTATTACTTATAGATATTCTTTAATACCTTTAATCTTTATAGATAGCTTCTAATAATCCCCTTAGCCAGTAATCTAAATAGCCCTCGCGGCGAAATAACTATAAGGATTATTCTTATATACTTATAGTAATATCTTCCCTAGGTTATAATAAGGAATAATTACTTCTAATATAATAATATTAATACCTTTATAGCTAATATTATTAGAGATTAGATCTATAAGTAATATAAGAATTAAAGGACTAAGGTAGTAAATTAATTACCTTATAGCCTAGATCTTAACCTTATAGAAAACCTATAGGTTATCCTTAAAGAGAGGATCTATAAGTAATACCTAGAGCTTATATATATACCTAAGACTAAAGAGTTAAAATAAGCTCTAATTATAGCTATAGTTAAGCTATAGGAAGAGATTAAGCTAGAAGTTATTAAGAACCTTATTTACTTAATAAAGCAAAGAATATAAGCTATTATATATACCTATAGCTAATATACTAAGTATTAGATATATTAGAAGATATAGCTCTTAATTATCTATAGATTAATATATAATAAGATATAATTAGCCTTTATTTAGCTATATAATAAGGCGCTAAAGATATAATCTTATTTAGTGGTAGTATTAATATAGTAGGGAAACCCGGGTTATGTTATTACTTTTTGGGACCCACTATAGCTAGCCGGGCGGAATCTCTTCCAAAGCAGCGCGATGATAGCTCCAATCATCATAGCTGTTCCAATACAAGGTTGTGGGATAACCATCATCAGACCAAGCGTCATAAAGTTTGGCAGATAGAGACGGTACTTCTGTCGTTCCTTCACCAGATAAAAGTGCTTTATGATGGTTACCAAGCAGCCAACAACAGTGATGCAGATGGCAAAGATGCCAGATGATTTGGGGATGGGAAGGGTCGGGCTTGTTGCTGCGATGGTGGCTGCTCTCCAAGCAGATACAGATGGGGCTGAGAAAGCGCAGGTCTCAGCTGTGATATCCAGAATGCAAGGGTAGGCCGATGCAAAGACCAGGAAAATGGCCGGTGCCAGGAAGATGGCAACACCGCTACCAAGCAGCTGAGCTATCCACTGTGCTCGAGGGGGGGTTCTGAGAAGGAATCTACCAAACAGTTAGCCTCGTGCCGGTCTGTGGGATCATCATGACTACTAACCCAACTCTGAAATCGGCCGTCAGGTCAGTCGCCTGGTTCGCTACACCAGCTGCAACGGCACCACCCAGAGAGTTGAGAGTCTGAGCCTTAGCTAGAGTCCAGCTATCTCCACGAGTCATGCCTCCGAGGACCAGCTGAGAAGACTTCGCGATGGCGGTAAGAGGGGTCATGTCCGTCATTCCGGTGCTCAAAATGGCCAAGACGGTCAGAATGACGGCCATGATGATGGAAACGATGGTCATTGACAAGGGCATTCCCCATTGTAAGCCACAACTGAGGCAGGTTACAATAATCGACACAACCAGGCCACTGATCCACATCCACGGCTTGATAGCCTGTGACTCGTCTGCTGCGCCTTCAGATCTATCGTCGTAGGATTCGGAATAGCGTTCAATCCATGTGGCTTTGATGCCAATGGCCTGACAGGCGGAGCAGAAGGAGGCGCATACTCTGTGAGCCAGGACCTTGGCGGCGATAGAGAGGAGCCGGTACTGACAGAGTACCTCGACGATCGAAACCGCTACCATAAGAAGAACTCCACTAGATTGGTGTAAGAATGTGACAATAGAAGGTGGGCAACAATAAGGAACTTACGGCCAAAGAAGCCAGTACCGCGGACTAGGCTTGTTGACAGGGTCTTCCAGGTTCATGCTCATATAAGTCGTCAACTCTTCCCACGGACCCGTGTAGTCAGGGCCCATGATCTTGACACCGCTAGCCACTCCGGTTCGAACCAGAACAGGCCCAATTATGCCCCAGCTAATGACAGCGCCGGCAAACATGGACGCGGCCGTGTTGGTGCCGACCATCATGCCAGAGCCGATAATGGCAGGTGTCCATTCAAGAAACCAACCCCAATTCTCAACAAAGATGGCCCCGTTGTTATGGCCACCCCAGATGAAGAACCATGTGAAGATGTGCCAGTCCCAAAGAATGCCAGGGGCAAAGTTGGAAGCGACTCTCAGGACTAGAGCTGCTATAAACGCAATGCCGAGCATCTTGACCTTTTTCATCGCTGCGGTTTCGCCAGCAGCTGCGATATGAATGGATTGGATCGTTGTGGCCGTGGCAGTTGCGGTAGGGAAAACAAGGTTGAGAGCTCTGCATAACTGAATAATGAAGAGTTTCCTGACTGTGCCATTGGGTCAGTTCCTAGATACCAGAGGCAGATAAGGGTCCTAACTTACACGGTGTAGCAAAGAAGAATCCTACGTAAGCAAGACCCAGAGTGAAGAGAACGATTCTTCCATAATCCGCTGTTGGAGTGTGCAGGAGGTCCATCTGGTACAGAGCCGGGATGGCACTGGTAAAGACAGTGCTGAGACCACCGGCAGCCGTGGCACTTGTCTGAATGATTGCATTTTCTTTCGGTCCAAAGGCTCCTCCAAGAATCGGGAAAGACTCTGAGAAGGCTTTACTCAAGGTCTTGACGACGGCAAAGCCGACGATGGCGCCGAAGAGGTTTGCGGGAAAAGTTATGCCCATCCGAAGGCCTAAGGATTGAACAGAATACGTTAGTAGGATTTCCTTAGGATTTCCTAAGGATTTCCTAAGCCTTGTAAGGTTTCATGAACATACCGAGGTAAACATTGGCTGCGTTGACGATTCCTCCTAGGAGGACACCCACAAAGACACTGCGAGTTCGGAGGATGCTGCGACCCGTCTCGAGACTCTCGAGTGTTTCATCGATGGGAAAAGGCACGAACAAGTCTTCCTCCGTCAGAAGAACCTCTCCTGGCATGGCAATCGAATGACTTCCGTCGCCTTCGTCTGGAGAGACTTTGTCATTGACACTGTCAACAGTCGCCATCTTGGTCGGCTCCATGATGGAATGTGTTGGAGAATCGTGAGGCTGGAACTGCTTACTAGCCGGCGGAGGCTATCGACTTGGTTCTTGACTAGTCGATCCAAGTTGACTGAAGCACTTGTTATATCGTCGATGCCTCTTCGTACTCGACCCCATGATTCAACCACGCGATCGCGTCGTCTCGATTATCTCTGGTTATTGGAACTAGTGAAGTTCGTTGCCCCTTGCTCTTCCTCGACGATAAGAGAGAAGCTGTGTTCTTATCTCTCGGCATGAACTAAACTGGAGCCGGCTAGTGTCTCCTGTCACCGGGGTTCCAGGTCAAGGTTTGTCGAGAATTTCCTCAAGCGGTGAAAAAGAACGACGAGAACGCGGGGTTTTGATCTAACTCAGTCAGGCGATTTTTGATTGACGCTGACTTGCGTCTTTTAGTTTGTAATTGCTGTCTCACGAGAGAATCGTGCTCCGATTCAAGGCGAGTCTGAGTATATCTTGTCAACTCATGGTTACTTCTACGACACCGCCACAAGTCATAGGTTGACCTTGCAAATCACGAACCACCTGTCCTCCACCATGTGTCAATTCCACGCCCACGACGTCAACACCAACTCCAATTTCCACGATGTGGTCACCAAGCATACTCAGTTGAAACTAGCCGTCGAATTCGATCAAAAGATCTTGACGGGAAGCGCGATTCTTACCCTGGAGCCCCTCAAACCAGAGGGCCTCGATACTGTCATTCTCGACACCAGTTACCTCAACATCCTCAGCCTAAGTGTGGGTGGGGAACAAGTCCAATGGCAGCTGGGCCAAGCCACAGACCAAAATGGCCGCCCACTCACTGTGCAGCTTGGTCGCAGCTACGCCAAGGGTGAGATTTTGGAGCTTGAGGTATGTTTGCTGAGGCGGAGATTGTGAAATACACGATGTCGGCTCACAACGCAACAGATTCACTTTGAGACTACCAACCAATGCACCGGCCTCCAATGGTTCAGTCCCGAGCAGACAGATGACAAGCTGTACCCCTTCCTCTGTTAGTCCCCCTTACATCATGATCATGTAGAGCATGGCTTATAGTCTCTAGTTTCTCAGGGAGAGCCCGTCCACGCACGCTCCATTTTCCCTTGTCAAGACACTCCTTCCGTCAAGACGACATTTGACATAGCCATCTCGTCCCCATTGCCGGTTGTCGCAAGTGGTATCCCTCAACATGACCTTCTGTTTCCTGCTGTTTCCAACATGGAGGAGACGAAAGAGTACAAGTTTCAGCAAGATGTTCCCACCTCTAATTACCTGTTTGCCATCGCTAGCGGGTAGGTTGTTTTCAAACCTAGAAGCTATTCTCGCCGCTGACACCGCCTTCTCAGCAACCTATCGGGAGCAAAGATTGGCAAGATGAGCTATCTGTACTCCGCGCCATCGAGCTTAGAAGCAGCTGTGGCTGAGCTTCAACCCGATATTGACGCAATTATTGACGCTGCCGAGGTAGGATCACAGTAACCCCCTTTGATCTTGATATAACAGAGATGGCTAACGCAGCTGCGTGACAAAGAACCTCATTTTCACGAACCCCTGGCCTTTATACAACCTCGTCATCCTCCCCAAATCCTTCCATCTCGGCGGAATGGAAAACCCCGTCTTCAACTTCTACAGCGCGACTGTCATTTCTGGCGACCGAGAGAACATCTCCGTCGTCGCGCACGAGTTTGCGCACAATTTTAGCGGCAACCTGGTTACAAACTCCTCGTGGGAGCATTTCTGGTTGAATGAAGGTTGGACCGTTTACGCCGAGCGCGAGATTCTCCGCCAGATCAAGGGCGAGAAGGCAGCCGTATTTGAGGCAATTGTCGGCTGGAACGAGCTCGTCTATGGCATCGAGTCGTACGGAGGCAGCGAGAGCCCAGAGACAAGCTTGGTCTTGGACCTACAGGGCAAGCGACCAGATGATGTCATGTCCAAGATTTCGTATGAGAAGGGATATACGTTTCTGTGCTTTTTGGAGAAGTTGGTTGGACGCGAGAAGTGGATGCCTTTCATCCCACATGTGAGTTCAACCATCGTTCTCTCCATTGACTGAATACAGAGAACTAATGAGATGCAGTATTTCGGAAAATTCTCAAGGGCAACACTTGACTCAGACACGTTCAAAACTACGCTTTTGGAGTTTTTCTCTCAGGATGCTACCGCAACGGAAGCCCTCAACTCCATCAACTGGGATGAATGGTACCACAAGCCTGGCTTGCCCCAGAAGCCCGATTTTCACTCTCCAGAGTACGATGAATGCCTCAGCCTTGCACAGAAGTGGATCAACATGACTTCTGATTCAAATGCCTCGGTATCTGCTACCGATGTTGATGGCTGGAGCGCTGGCCAGCTGAACGTGTTTCTCGACGCCCTTCTGGACTCGCCAACACCCATCACTTTGGACTCTTCCCAGCTTCTTGGCACTCTGTATGGGCTAAGGAAGTTGACCAATTTTGAGGTGTTATCGCGATATTTACGAGTCGGCTTGAAGGCAGGAGACCGAGGTCTCTTTGAAGTCACCGAGGCTTTCCTCGGAGAAACTGGACGAATGAAGTTTGTCAGGCCGCTGTAAGTCAAAGTCTTCCTATTGATCAGGTTTAGATACTAATTGCTTCTAGCTTCGAATGTTTACAAAGTCTAGATAAAGAGTTTGCTAGCAAGATCTTTCACAAGTATAAGAGGTTTTACTATCCTACTTGTATTCGTCTGTTGGAAAAGGTGCTTAGGATTACGGTATAATATGAGATCACTAAAGATCTTAGGCTTTAAATAGCAGAATAGAAAAAACATTAAAACAAAAATTATTAATCCTACTTCTTTATAAAATATACTAATTTTATAGCTAAAGTAAGAGTAATTTTTATATAAAATCTTCTAAAAGTTATATAAATCTTTTCTTATATTATATAATTATTTATTTTTTTCTTCTTAAAAAGTAATTTAATCTTATAATATACCTAAAAGGTAAATTAAAGTAACCTAGCTAAATAAATATAATTATATATAATTAAGCTATTATACTTAATATCTTTTAATATAAGAATTAATATTAAATAAGCTCTATAGATACTCTTATACTTAATATTCTACCTTAATAAACCTTATCTTATTAAGAATAATAAAAATAGCTAATCTACTTTTTATTTTAATAATAATAAGTTATTATTATTAATAATATAATATAAGATAGTAACTCTTATATAAATTATATAATATATTCTTTCTTTTAATAACCTTAGCTCTAAAATAACTTAATATAAGACTATAATAATATATCCTTTTAATAGGCTAACCTTATTAGGGCTAAAGCTTAAGAATATCTTATATTTCTTTAAGTAAATTAGCCTTATAAGGCTATTAGAGCTAAAAAAGCTCTTAATAGTCTTATAGCCTTTATTAGACCTCTAGAGAGTTAATTTAGTTATCTTTAATTATTACCTATATAAGCTTAATAAAGTTCTTATACCTTAGTAGTAATCTTTTATTAATTATTAAAAGTAATATCTAAATAACCTTATTAAGTATATTAAAATTAATTACTTATTAAATAATAAAGAATTAATATTCCTTATTACCTTGTAGTAAAATAAAATATAGCTATAAAAGCTTCTTATTATAAGCCTCCTAATCGAGAAATATCTAAATAGCTAATTAGGGCATAGAGACTAATAGAGGCTAATAGAAGCCTAAGGCCTTAGCCTAAGAGAGTAAAGTAGTAATTAAAGAATATAGCTAATTAGCTACTTAGAAGCTAATTAAACTACGAGGATTAAAGGGATATAGCTTATATAAGGGGAAATATATATATAGAAAATAAGGTAAGAATTAAGATTATTATAATTTATTATTTACCTCTTAGTAGCTCTATAATAACTTAATCTCTTTACTCTTTTTATAATAAGAGGGTAATTCCTAAGGGATAAACTAATTATATTAATTTATATTAATACTAGATTATATTATATAGCCTTAAAGGAAAATATAATATTATATCTAAAAATATACTTAGAGGTATTAAGTATAACTAAGTTATATTAATAGCTAAGGTAGCTAATATATAAAAAAGTATAATAAGTATATTCTATATATTATTTAATCTTCTAAGTTAAATATAATTAAATTAAGTTAAGTTATTAATATTTAATTTATATTATTAAGAGAAATTAAATTAACTTTATTTAATTTATATACCTTCCTTCCTTATAATTAGCTATTATAATAAGGCTAATTTCTTACCTAGTATTATCGCCTTTGATTATATTATAGCTATAATATAAGGCTCCCCCTCTATTAATCTTATCCCTAAGGCTAGCTTTAGAGACTAAGTATTACTATAAGTAACTTAGACTTATAATTATTCTTCCTATTAATATAATATTAAGTTATATTAAAAAATTATCTTCTTGCCTTAAACTTATTACTATGCGCTATAATAATTTTTCTTATTTAATTAATAAATTTAAGTTTTTTATTTTATTATTTTATTTTAATATTTTTTATTATAAGGTAAATTATATTTCCCTCTAAGAAAATTAATCTCTTAATTTATTTTTTATTAATATAATTTATTGTTTTATTCTTAATAAATTTAAGTTTTATATATATTTCTTTATATAGGTTATATAATTAATTATTAATAAGGATTACCTTAGGATTAATAATAATATTTTATAATTATTAATATATATCTAATATAAATCTAAAGTTAATATAAGCTAATATAATCTTTATGCTTTTATTTATAGCTATATTATAGGCTAGCTAAGTAACTAATAGCTTTTTAATTTAATTAATTTATTTATAATTAATATAATATTAGAGGTATTATTTTAATATTTAATTTATATATTTTATTTATTTATTTATCTCTTTATAATATATAATAGAGAGTTTATAATTAATCCCTAAGTATTTAATAAGGCTTTATTAAAACTTAAATATAAATAATAGTTTTTTATCTATAATAATTTTAAGTAATATATTATATATATTAATAATATAAAAATAAAAGAAATAAGTAAATTCTTTAATTATAATTAATTCTCTATAAGGTATAAAATAAGAAAATTTTATAAGTCTATCTATAATAATAAAAATATTATTATAGA
>NW_003315683.1:0-10621 GCF_000151355.1 Fusarium vanettenii 77-13-4 | reverse complement strand
GTAATGTCCTCGTTCGTTGATGCCGTTGGCCTTAGCGTTGTATGGAGATATTTGGATCTTTTGTACTCCCAATTCTTCAAGCAAGGGTGGGAACTCCTTCTTAAATTCGGGACCACCATCCACAACAGCCGCAGAAATCATGCCAAATCGGTAAATAAGGTTGGTTGCGAAGCGTTTTAGCGCCGCAGCCGAGATCTTTTTCAAGGGAATTGCTTCCACCCATCCTGTCATGTCGCACCTTGCTTCTGCTAGGTACTTGAATCCTTGGTCAAGGGGCATGTATTGGCAGTCGAAATGAACCTTGATCATAGGATCAAATGGTTGGGTGAACTGGACGGCTTCCAATGGCCTCCAAGGGGCGTGTACCTGACAAGTCGGACAGCACCGCACCGCTTCCGAGATCTGGCTCCACATGCCATTCCAGAAGTATCTCCTCTTCGTGAGGTTGTAGGTCACCTCTCTCCCTTTGTGGCCGCTATCGATGTGGTATGATTTGATCAACTTCCTCTGCGTTGGTAGATCATCGACCACTAGTAGGGGTGAGTCGTAGTCCCTTTTGGCTCGTTTCCAGAGTCGTCGCCCTTGGACAAAGAATGTAAGGGCTTTTCTCTTGAACCATTGCAATTGCGAGCGTGTTAGCCCCTCAGGTTTCTCGAACGTGCAGAGGTATTTGGCTATGTCCTTGTGCCCCTGCGAGTAGGTGCCATCTAAGACGCTGGGCTCGTTGTTGACGTGGACTGAGTTGAGATGGAGGTCAATGAAGTCCTCAATATCCCCTTCAACCTGGGCATCCATTTGATCAGATGGTCCCGCGTGTTTTCGTGATAACCCATCCGCCACGCGGTTCTTCTTTCCAGGTACATGTCTAACCGTGAAATCGAACAAAAGAAGGTAGCTGATCCATCTCAGAACTAGGGATCCGGGGACGTCGTCTGCCTTGCCGTTGATTTGGTGGACCAGCACTTGCGAATCGGTCTCGAGGACGAAGGGGATGCCGTATATCATGCCTCTGAGGCGGCGAAATGCGTAAAGGACTGCCCTGCATTCCCTCTTCGTTGCGTCGTACTTGGTCTCGGCTGGGTTCCACAATCCGGATTCGAATCGAATCGGCTTCCGTTTTCCATCGATCAACTGCATCAGAACGCCTCCCCAGCCCAGGAGGCTTGCGTCGACCATAAGGATCACCTCCCCAGCTTCTTCGGAGTAGTTGAGAGTAATAAGAATCGGCGGTGCCGTGATCTTCTTCTTCAACGTCTCCATGGCCTCTTTTTGGTCCGCTCCCCAGACAAACTCAGCGTCCTTCTTCAGTAGATCCGTCAAGGCTTTCGCAATCCACGCGAACCATTTGATCCATTGACGATAGTACCCAACGATGCCTAGGAAGGATCTTACTTCCCCTACATCAAGGCAAACCTTCCACTCCAAAATCTTCACAACTTTCTTTTCCTCCGGTTTCCTCCCGTAAGTTCCACAGAGGTATCCAGTCACTACCGCTGTCGTCCTGCAAAATTGAGACTTCTGGCCTGCAACTGTGCAACCGGATAGCTCAATGTTCACCAGCACCTTGTCGAGGTTGATCAAATGCTCTAGAACGAAACGGCGTATTCCTGGCGCTGCCTCCTCCCCGTCGTAGTCCGTCGTGGGTCCCCTGACGCAAATATCGTCTAGGAAGGATCGACATACGTCAGGAATGAGGTCTCTCAGGATTCGAAGAATGTTCCGGGTGAACTGGGCGACTGAATTCGTGGCTCCCTGCGGCAACGTGCACATCCTTAGTAGCCCAATTGGTGTCATGAAGCTAGTCAGGTCCCTGCTGACCTCTGCCAGCTCCATCTGATCATATCCTGAGAAGAAGTCCAGAAGTGATAGCATCTTGCACATGGCAAAGTCCGCAGAGAACTCGTCACAGCCCGGAGGAATGAGGCTATCCCTGATTGTGTGCTTGTTCATCAATGTGGCCGAATTGATCAATCGAAACTGACCATCCTTTTTCTGAACAAGAAAGAACGGGTTCCTGTAGGGGCCATGGCCTTCTTCGAGGATTCCTCTCTCCATCCGGGTTCTCAGAAGTTTGATGACTTCTTTCTCGCATCCCTTGGGAATAGGTATGCCTTTTGCTTGCCAGGCCTTGTGTTCGACCACCCTGATGACCTGTGGCGGTGCGACGAGTGGGTCGAGTTTCCCGCATTCTGAAAATTCCCATGCAAGTGCCGCCTCTCTATTGTACATAATCTCGAGGAATACGTCCAATTCTTCGCGTGTGAGGGTGCCATCCACTTGATCAATCAGTCCCTGGAGTCGCTCCTTGTAAATCCGGGTTCCTCGCTTGATATCTGAGAACTTTGGCGTGATCCAATCTCGGTACTTCGAATCTTCTTGAAGCTTCTCTTTCACTCTTTCCCACTTCTTGGCTTTCCACTCAGGGTCGCCCTCTGGGGTAGAGCCGTCCGATGGGACATCGTCCCTCGGGTGGATCTTGATACCCTTCCTTTTGTAAAGAGTGTTGACCAAAATCTCCTTCAACTTGCTCCGGTCGGGTGGGTCTTTTCCCTTCCGTATCTCATGTTTCTTTGTCGCCCATCTTTTGATCAAACGGTTCGCATCTTGAAGGGCCACGTGGTACTGCCTGATCGTCTCTGTTTTGACGATACCGATCACCTCCTCCCCCGACTCCCGACTCAACCACCGTAGTGACGTCGGGACGTCGTCAGGTCCCAAACCACTCTCCCAGTCAACCTCAGGTTTGGATAGAAGGTTGACGTTTATTTTAACGACATGCCATTGTCCATACCGTAGTTTGGCGCTTCCCATTTAATAGAGCCGGCAGCAGGGGTAACCACTCGTGTGCTGCCCAGTTGGCAACGAAGAAGCATAGAGCCATCCCTAGTCGAGTGATCAAATGATACCCTTGCCGAGCGGATGAATGGCATGCCGAGAATGAAGGGAATTGAGATCCCCTTGGAGGGCGCCACATACATCCTTTGCTGGATCCATACGTTTCCAAGGTATAGCCGGACGGTTGCTTGGCCGAGCATGGTGACCTTGTCTTGGGAAAAGGAGGTCGTAGAAGCCCTCGTAGTCGTAACCTTGAGGCCACACGCCCTCGCGAGTTCTTCCGAGATAATGTTCCCCTCAGAACCGGTGTCCACCATGGCCTCAATGACCTTGCCCTCCGCATTGTCGAGTCGGACTAGAATTCGGGGCAGCTCTTGTGACTGTGCAACAGCCTTGCCCTGACCTTCTAGCGACAGTTCGACGGTGTTGGTCATCTGATCAGTCGATTCGTCGTGCTTGGTGGTGGTCTCGCTCCCTCCTATGGCCTCTGCCTCATCCTGACGCACTTCCACAGTCCCGGTTTCCTCATCCTTTGTGCCTACATTGGTGGTGACAATGTAGTCGCCGAGTTGAAGATCCTTTGTGACTTCGTCGGTTCGCTCGATTCGAGGCTCGTCGTCAATGAGGATTGCGTTCACTCCGGCTCTCTCGCTGATCTCTGCCCAGTATGACTCCCCCCAGTCTTGTTCGCCGATCTGGATCGCGTTCATGCCCTGAGGCTTCTGATCAGATGATCCTCGCGTCTCTCCAGCAGTGTGCGGGGCGGGTTCGACGTAGGTGATCTGTTCGACGCTATCAGCAATGTCTTGACAATCTTCCGCCACCTCTCTTCCGAGTTGTGGCAGTAACGTAAAAAGCTTGTCAGCTGCAACTGAAATCTTCTTAGTTCGATACTCATCTCTTAGCTCTCGTAGGATAGAGGCCTGCTTCTCTTCAAGTGTCTGAAATCTCTCGTTCTTTTCCTTATTTGTCATAGGTGTTTTCTCTGTCGATATAGACCTCCGGATAGGCTGCGCCGCTTCTTGGGCTTCAGCGATGTCCTCAACGTGGACCCTCTTCCTTGCGTTGGCGTTGACAGCCACAGTGGTCGTAGTGATCGTCTGGAGTTCTCCGGCGCGATCAGAAGGCGTGGTTTCCTCATTGACTAAAATGACATTGGTGGAGGCTCCTGTCGGTGGGTTCTGGCTGTCCAGGATGTCCCGGTTTCCCTTTGTGACGTCCGTGGGCAATCGATCAAACCCTGCTGGGGACTTATACGCCGGTCGGTAGAGGTTCATGGCCTCAGGGTTCTTCCTGATCCAATCGTCGATCACAATATTCTCTTGTTGGGTCAGTTGGAAGTTGATTCCCGCGCGGTTGCATTGTTCCATCCTCCTGACCAAGGGAAACATATCCGATTTTGGGAAGCGGCTTAGCCAGTTGTGAACTAACTTGCGGATCCCAAACCTCCTAAAGGCGTAGACCAGGTTCGGCGGCAACATCTTGTCAGACCTTCCTAGGAGAGCCGCGCCACCTTGTGGGTCATAACTTGCGATCCCGTTGTTCTTATCGTAGGTAAGGTCTGCGCAGTTGCTTGGGAAGTGGTTTTTTCCGCTGCAATACCAGCATGCCATGTCGTTCTGGTAGCTGCCTCGCCCAGATCCGTACGCTGCAGTCGTGTAGAAGTTCTGGCTGTCGTGCATCTGATCAAGTGATACCGCGTTTGTCCTGAAAGCCTGGGGCGCTCCCGAGGCTGCCTGCCTATTGTGTTCTCTCTCGAGGATCTGAGCTAGTTGCAGTTGGGATTCTTGCCCCTTTGCCACATTGATTGCAAGTTGGCCAAGCTGCGCAGTCAACTGGTCGATCTTCGAGGTTGCTGCTTCGTCGGATTCCTTCTTGAGGATCTTTGGGGTCTTGGTTGTCTTCACGGAAGGGCTCGGGCTCCTAGGAGGAGTCGGGGCCCAGGTGACCCGGTGGGTATCCTCTTCGCTCCGGGGGCGATGAGTCTTCCGAATCTCGATCTTATTTTCGCAGTATCGTTTGATCATTTGGGTGAGCGCATGGTACTCCATAGCCGTGAGCTCGCGGACGTTCTTGTCGTGTCTTTCGCAAATGCCCTCAATGATCTCCTCAGGGAGTGCTTTGTAAACCGCTCTGGATTGGCTCTTGGATGTCTTCCAGTTGCCGTCGATCTGCCGGAAGAGGTATTGGTGCTCGTTCAGCCATTTGATGATAGCATGGAAGTCTGCCTTCAGACGGGTTTCGTTGAGTATTTCCAGTTTCTCCTCAATAGTCTCTGATTGATCAGAATCTTCATTCGCGAAGGCTTCCTTCAGGCTCTCTTGGGCAGCTTCCCAGTCAAGTCCATCCATGGCTTGTCGGGCCTCCCTCTTGATCTCCTGATCAGTGTATGACTCAAAGAGAGCCACTTTCTTATCCTCAGAGACATTCGTGAGTTCCGCCTGCTGGTTGAAGTTTCGGAGGTACTCAGTCACATCCTTTCCCTTAAAGAGGGGGAGGGGGTTAAGAGGGACAGCAAAAGAGGGACCATTTGATCCCTTGGTTAGGATCTCAAGAAGGAGTTTGTTGACCTCGTCATTGCCTTCGGCGGCCTTGTTGCCTCCTGTCTCTGGGTTCTGGCCTTGGATGTTGCTAGACCTCTTTCCGAGGTCAGCGCTTTTGTCGTTCTGGGCCATCTTTGCAGTTGGGGTGACAGTGGTCGTGGTAGTAGGTGTTTGATCAGTTGATTCCTGGTAAGGCTGGTTTCTTGCTTTGAGATTCTCGGTCGTCATGGTGCAGAATAGGTTGGCCACAGAGGCTTCCTCAAATGTCGTGAGGATGAGGATAAGGGCAGTAAGAGCCTCGCTCTTCGTGACCATCCAAATGAGAATTCCTATCACCAAGACCTTCCATTGCCGCTTGGTTAGGAGTCCTCCAGGCATCTCAAGTGAGGCTGAACCACTGGTCTTGTTGGGAAATACGGTTTTCCGTTTTAACCATGCGCCACTGCTGTCGTTCCTCTCCTCATCCGTAGTGGGCGGATACCTCCGTCTCCCTGTATTCGCCTTTTGTGGGGTATTCCAGGGGTCCATCTTGGCCTCGACTCTTCAAGGGAATTTGATCAAATGATGTCTCGAAATCCGGGGTCAAGGGAGAGCAAGGTACATTCGTAATCGGTCTCCCTTCTTGACTGAACGACTTCTCGGGGTCTCTCTGATTCCCACCCTTTTCTTGCTCGTGATGGTTTTTGGCGTTTCGTTCTCTTCTGGCCTGATGGTGGTGGTTGTGTTTATAGTTCATCGATTGGCAGCATAGAAGTGCACTCTCTTGTCTGATCAATTGAATCGCCTTCGAGTGACGTATCCTAGTGATTGCAGAAGCAAGAGTATCGAAAGATCCTGTGTGGGGGCACCAGATTTGTTGGAGAAACAGAACACACCAACCACAGCCAAAACTTCTTGTATGACTTTCTTCTGATGACTTTCGAAAAAGAGATTTCACGTACTTTCTCGTGAATTGAATACCATATGAAATAATAAGGGCAAATGATCAATTGATAGTGATGAAGATCTTCTCAAGAAAAGAGCCCTTAAGCTCCCCGTTCTTGATCCGATCCTTGAAGAAGATGATGGTGATGATGGTCAGGGCCGCGGCCTTGGCCCTTTTCTACGTACAGGAAATTGCCCAATGGCCCAAAACGGCCTAGCACGCCTCTCCCCCAACTCAATACCTACTAGATTATTATAACCGGATTAAAGCCTATTTTAATATAGTATTCTATAGGCCTAAGAGATAATATAAGTCCCTTATTAAGAAGAGATTCTTCGCTAGCTTTATCTAATACTAATATAATAGCTACTTTATAACTTTTATTTAGGATAAAAAGAAAATAGACCTTTATTACTTTAATACCTTATTAAATAATTAAATAATTTAAATAAAGAATATCTCCCTTACCTAGAGAGAATACCTTATAGTAACTAAATAACCTTATAACTTTAACTTTTATATAATCCTACTAACTCTATAATAGGGAGCCTAGGAATATAGCCTTTTATCTTTATTTTATCTCTTTTAGACCCTTAGAGGGTTAATAGGATTAAGTATAGATATACTTACCTAATTTTGCCCCCCTATAACCCTAGAGATTAATAGAGAGAAAAATAAACTAATAAGATTATTTAATCTATTAATCTATAATTAAATACTAGACTCTTAGACCCGCATAGGAAAATCTAAGGATATTATATATAATAATAATATAGAAATAATTAAGGGTATTTTTTAGATTATAATTATTAATAAGATTAAGATCTAAGATAGCTATTATTTATATAGAACTAAAAGAGGACCTTTTGCGAAGTATTAATTAACCTATATAGACGAAGTTAAATATAAATTAAGCTTCCCTAATAAATTAAGAGCTATAAAATAGCTCTATATTAATATAAGAGGTTATATACCTATAAAGCTAGAATCTATTAATATTATTAGTAATTAAATAATTAATTACTTAATCCTAGCCTTAATAATAAATATTAATAATAAAGTACTTCTTCTATAAGGACCTAGGCTATTATTAGCTATTATTATAGCTCTAGTCCTTATAGATATGCCTAATAATCTAATTAGATAATATAAGCGCTAAGACTTTAAAATTAAGGATAATATATTAATTTTTAAAAGTAAAGAATTTATCTTATTAGATTTTTTATCGAGTTCTAAAATACCTAACCTAGGATTAAAGATAATAATAAAAAAGCTAATAAACCTAGTATTAAACCGCAAGAAATAATTAATTAAACTCTTATAATTCCCCCTATTAATAGTATTAATAGTAATAAGTAAGCCTATTACCCCGGTACCTCCCGAGAAGATAAAGGAACCCTAGACTCTAAATAGGCCTCTAAAGTCCCTCTCGCTAAGTACCCCGAAGTGCCTATGCCCCTCCTCGAAGAGTAGCTCTAAGTATATATAATTAAGCTTATTATTAAGCTCTAGAGGAAAAGAATCTAAGCTAGGGGCTTAGGGAGGTAATAAATTAATTAATTAAATAATAATAAGTTATAATTAGGGCGAGTATAAAGATAGGCGGCCCTATATTATTAATATTATACTTAATATTTGGGGCGCCGAATAATTTATTTACTTAATTTTAGAGAGCGATAATAAATATACTCTAGCAAAGAAAATAATAGGCCTAGCTATAAAGATTATATTAATATTTCTAGGGTTAAAAGGCTAGCTTAAGGAGATAAGAAGCCGGCCTATATAGCGACTATTAACTAAGAATTATATAACTTATATACTAGTGGGTCTTATAAGACTATCCTAATAGGATAATATTATATAAGTAGCCGCGTAGCTATAGGCCCTTATTATAGCTTCGAAGGAGAGTAAGGATAAAAGAATAAAAAAGCGGTAAAAAAGCTAAGGCGAATAATTAAATAGTTTATAAGTACTCTAATAAGTAAGAAATTAAGTTAGGGAGGTCACGGGCTAAAATAAGCGAAAGAAATATCTAGGATTAATAAGGCTTTTTAGGAACTATAAGGATAGGTATTAAAGCCTTATAGGGAGCTATAAGTTAGGGGAGAGATATACTAGGCCGTTTTGGGCTATTAGGTAATTTCCTATATATAGAAAAGGGCTAAGGCTATGGCCCTAACTATTATTATTATTATTTTCTTTAAGGATCAGATTAAGAATAGGGAGCTTAAGGGCTCTTTTCTTAAGAAGATCTTTATTACTATTAATTAATTATTTGCCCTTATTATTTTATATAGTATTTAATTCACGAGAAAGTATATAGAATCTCTTTTTTAAAAGTTATTAGAAGAAAGTTATATAAGAAGTTTTGGCTATAGTTGGTATATTCTATTTCTCTAATAAAGTATATTATTAGATATAACTTATATTTATTACTTAGAGTATATTACTTAATCCTCTGCTAATATAAACCTAGTATAACCGGTTTATCCCTTGGGAATACCCTCTTATTATATATTAATAGCTTTTATTTAGTAGATTACTAAGCGTTACCCTAAGTAATACTATACTATCACTAAATATATCTAATAATACCCTTAGTACCTTAAGTACTAGCTAGAATTAGCTACCCACGTATAATATACCCCCTAGTACTATAGAAATAGTTACTAAGATCTATTAACTTCGCGCTATAATTAACTAACTTAGGGGATAAGTATAGTAGTAGGCTATATTACCTCTATTATTACCTATGGTTAACCTTATGCCTATTAGGGATATTAGAGAAGCGATTAAATTACCTAAGCTAATATTATTTAATAGGGACGCAAGGGATATTATATTATTTTTGACTCGTTATAAGGGATATTTTAAACTCTTCCTAACTAAGCTTATAAGTACTAAGGCGAGAGCCCTATTCATAGGAAAGCTTATGGAAGGCATCGTAGCCATATAGATAGAACTTATTACTAGGGACTTCTTTTCTAATAAAGAAATAGACTAAGATTAGGATACTATAAATATTTTCTCTAATTAGGATAACTTTAAAATTACTCTAAAAGATATATTTAGATTCGTAAATAAGGAATATTAGGCTGCTATATAATTATTTACTTTTATTTAGATTAAGTTATGCATTGCTTATATAGCCCTATTTAGATAGTTAGCCTTAAAGACTAAGTTTAATAATAAGTCTCTTATGGAAGTTTTTATCGAGGATTAAAGTCGGAAGTTAAAGATAAACTCTATAAGGCTAATTAGCTAGATAACCTAAATAAATATATCGCTATAGTAGTTAAAATTAATAAATAATAATATAAATAATATAGGGAAAAGGTAGCTAAATAAAGTAAACTAAGGGGGGCCGACTTTAACCCTTATTTCCTAAACCGATATAGGCAATAAGATAATAATCGCTAATACCGGTATAAGTAATATAGTATAGCCTATAGTACCTATATAGGACCTATGGAATTCGGAATTACCTAATAAAATACCCTAGTTATTAAGTGCTATTATTATTATAAGAGGGGCTATAAAGCTAATAAATATAGAAAGAAGTAATGAGATATCTAGGAGGGATGCTATTAGCCGAAATTATAATAAGCCCTCCCTAAAGGTAAGAAATAGGTAAGATTTGCATAGGTAAATAATAAACCTTAGATAGCTATCTATATTATTAAGACCCTCGGAATAGCGAGGCAGGGTTATAATAAAACTAGCCTTTACCTAGGAGAAATAGCTATGCTATATATATAAGTGTACCTTACCTAGGAATAAGCGGAATATAATATTAATATCGGATGAAGTTATGCCGATAGACTATATAAGGTCGAATAACTAGAGAAACCCGAAGTAGTGAACCTTATTGCACCTATAGTAGGATAGAAATTATTATTAGAATTACCTAAGAAGGAAGGAACCCTAGATAATATAAGGATTATTGCGGTCCTCTAATACGCTATAAATTAGCCTAATAAGTAAGAAATATAAAACCTATTAATAGCATAAGAATAAGCCGAATACTAGGAAGCCGCTATAGAAGGATTTAATTATAAGAAGTGGATCATAGGGTATAATAAGAATAAATAATCTTAGATGCCTATTAGAGTCTATTATAGGGATTATTAGTAGAATGATCCTATGCGATGCGATTATACCTTATGCCCCTTATATTAGGTCGAGGTATTATAGGAATATAATAAGGTCTATGAATAATAAAAAGTAGATTAATATAATAAATTATTATATAATAATTAGATTACTAAGATAATAAGTAGTAGCCTAACCTAGGTATAAATTATAAATAATAAGAACC
>NW_003315681.1:0-19731 GCF_000151355.1 Fusarium vanettenii 77-13-4 | reverse complement strand
AGGCTAATAGCCTAAATATAGATAAAAGCTATTAATAAAGAGTTTAATAGTATAAGGAAGACTTTAAACTTAGCTAATATATATTCCTTTACCTTAGGTAAGTCTTTTTTTTATAATTCTTTTTTTAGGTCTAAAAAAGAAATATATAATAGCGCTTTATTAGGCTTAAGGTTTATCTTATTAACCTTATTTAGCTCTTTATCTAAGGCTTAGAAAGTCTATTAATTTATCCCTTAGTATTTAGATATAAGTTCTTAGATCTTTTTTTAAATTACTTTAAGGTTTTTTTTAAATAAATTATCCCTTAGGGATTTAATCTTATTATTAGAGAATTATTTTTTATTAAATATTATATCTTAGATTATAATTACTTTTTATTAAAATAGATTTTATATATAAAAAAAGTTATTAAAGGTATATCTTATAAGGAATTTTATTTATCCTTATAATATTTATCTTTATAAATAATTCCTCTATAGCTAAGTATTAATAATAAAAATATAAGCTTTATACCTAAAAACTTAGAAATAAAAGAGGTTTAGCTTTATTATTTTAATAATATAATACTATAAGTAAAGGATCTTATAAGGTAATTTTTTTTTTATATTAATAATATATAATTATATAAATATATAGCTACTTTTATTATTTCTAGCTATAAGTATTTTAAGAGCTTAGCTCTTATTCTTAATATTTTACCCTTTTAGATAATAATTATATTAACTCTCTTAGCTCTTTTATTCTATATTTATATATTAGGGGCTAAGGGTTTATACTTAATATTTTTTTCTTAGAGGTAAGTTATTACTTAGGGGTATATTTTTATAATCTTATTATTATATTTAAATATTTTTACTATAAGTATATATTATACCTCTAAGAGCTTACGGAATTCCTTTATTACTAAGAATATAATCTTTATATAGCGATCTAATATATAATAATCTTATAAATAACTTAATGCCTTATTAATAAAGATCTAAATAGATATATAGCCTTTATAGCCTTAAGTTATTAGGTAGAAGTCTAATATTATATATTTTCTTAAGTATATTTTCTTAATTAATTCCTATAGGGTCTTCTAAATTATTCTCTATACCTTTATTATATTATAAGTATTATAATTAATAATAATAATTTTTTTTAGCTCTTATAAAATATTTATTTATAGTTTTATACCTCTTAAGGCTATAATAAAGTAATAAAAGATATTTAGCCCTAGGTATTTAAGCCTTTTATATTATATAAAGAAATCTCTTCTTAATAGCCTTTATATTATATAACTTATATATCTATAAATCCTCTTTTAAGGGGATTTTAATAAAAAGGGTTTTAGCACCTAATTAGCTATTAGCCTTACTAGGGCTACTTAGCCTTATATTAGCTTATTTTATATTTAAGAATTTATTATCCCTAAATCTCCTTAATCTCTCTTAGGTAATTTTTATTTATTTTCCTTAAGTAGTTTTTTCTTAGCTTTATATCTTATTAGAAGCCTTATTTCTATAATTTTAAAAAATATATTAGGTTTATTATAAGGCTAAGGTAATAAGCTATATCTTAGAGCTATAATTTCTTTTTTGCCCTTTTAGCTATTTTTAATATAATTATAGCCTCTATATATCTATTAATAAGTACTTAATTAGTCTTTAATTAAAAAAAGTTATTTATTTAGGCTATCTTTAGGTTTTTAAGTCTTAAGGTATCCCTAAAGATATATAAAATAGCCCCTAAGTTTAATAAGATATAATCCTAGAGGGGATAATAATTAATAATTATAAGGGTAATTAAGTAATTATTAAAGCTAATTAATCTTAATTAAGTTAGTCTTTTTATTTTAATTTTTTATATTTTATTAGCTAAGTTATTAATATTAAGGATTATTTTTTTCTTTATTATTTTCTCTTTAATAATATTTAATATATAACCTTAATATCTTTTTTTTAAGAAAATATTATAATAATTCTTTAATAAGTAAGGGTTATTATAAGCTAGGTATATTAATTATTTCTTTATATCTCTAATATCTTTAATTTTCTTTTTCCCTTTTAGTATTACTTTAGGCTAGCTTTTTTTTTATTAGGGCTTTTTTTTATTTTTAAATTATTTTTTATTAGCTATTAAGAAGGCTCTATATTTAATTTTTCCTTTCCTTAGAGGTTCTTAAAGGTTACTTAGGGCTATTTTTATATTTATAATTATAAGGGTTATTATAAGGGTATTCTCCCTTATATAATTTTATTTTATAATATTATAAGTAAGGATTTAAGACTTAAAGAGAAATAAATAAAGTACTTTAAGGAGATCTAAGAATTATTAATTTACCTCCTTAGCTTCTTAGAAGTTTATATCTCTTACCTTATTAATTAGATTATATTAACTAATAATTTACCTATTAATAGATTAGATTATATTTAGGTAGCCTTAATAAGCCTTAATTAGGTAATCTTTATATTTTTTTTTTTTATTTTTTTTTTATTTTATTATTATAAATAAAAATTCCTTATATAAGGACTTAATTTATTAATTAAAAATATTATTTATTAAGTAATAATAATAAATAAGGGGCTTATTAATTATCTCTAGGACTTAGTCTTATACTTTAATAATTCTTTTCTTTAGGTCTATATACTCTAAGTAGAGATATTTATAGAGAGTCTAGAGAAAGCTATAGGTTTATAGCTAGCCTACTATAAAATTAAAGATAGCCTTAGCTCTTAGGCTTTTATTAATATTATCTCTAAGGATAATATTTTTTTCTTAGAGGGTATTATTTAAACCTTATATTAATAATATCTTATTATCCCTTTATAACCTTATTTTAAGTCTTTTTTTCTTTAAGCTTTATACCTTTAGCTTTATTAGAGGGATTAATATAAAAGTTAGCTTATTCTTAGCTAATAAGTTAATATAATCTTATAGGTCTTAGTTCTTTACTTTTACCTTAAGGATATTATATTAGGCTATTTAGTTATTATTAGAGGCTAATTTAATATTTATATTTATTATTATTATTTAGGGATTACTTAGTAAAAGCTCTTTAGTTTATTCCTTAATTAATTCTCTTTAATTAATATATAAAACTCTTAATTATTTAATTATAGGCTTATCCTTTTATTTATTATAATTACTTATTATTATTATCCCTAAGGCTATTCCTTTTTTCCCTTTTAGGCTATAATATGGCCTTTTAGATTAGGATTAGTATAGCCGCGTAGCTAGAGATTAGCCGGCTATAGGTCTTATATAATTACCCTTAGAGCTATTATATAGGATCCCGCTTAATAATTATTTACTTATAATATATTAGGATTTAATTATATATTTATTATTAAATTAAAAATAATTACTATAGTATTTTACTAGGAAATCCTTTATTAAGAGAATAAAGTATACCCCTTATATACTCTTATTATTATAGCGCTAAGTAGGGCGAGGTATAAGCTATAGCTCCTTGCTAACTTAAGGGATATCACGGGAAAATAAGTACTCTTTTCTATTTAGCAGCTCTTAGTATATGGGTTTGCTTAAGGTCCTATAAGGAAGGCTTTAAAATACTTATTAGTATGTTTTTATAAGTAGCTTATGCTATCTAACAAGTACTTTGTTAGAGAAACAGAACACACCAAAACCACATAGCCAAAGGAAAGGATTTTCCACGTGTTCTCTTTAGGGTCTTTTTAAAAGAGGGATCTCACGCACTTTCTCGTGAGGTAAATTCAATACAAAATAGTAAGAGTAATTAATCAATTCATAGCAACAAAGATATGACCCACAAAGGAGCCCAAAAGTCCTCTGGTCGAGGCTCGCGAAAGTAATGATGAAGGTGAGGCTCTGTGGCCTCTGCCTCCTTTTCTACGTACAAGAAATTGCTCTGTGGCCCAAAATGGCTTAGCACGTTTTTCCCCCAACTCAGTACTATCTTCTTTCCCATTGCCTCACAAGGCTACTTCTTCATTACCCACTATTAGTCGAGATCTCTAACAGCAGAATCCCCATGTTGGCTTACCGATACTTATCAGGACAGGAAAAGTGCATCCCAGAGTGATCTGCGTCGGATCCGGGCCGGGCCAGGAGTCGGCACAGGCGTCGGGACAGGGCCAGGACCCGGTGGGTTTTCATTGTCGTCGTTGTCCCGGTTCGGGTCCTTGGGGTCCCGGAAATCGGGCGGAGGGCCCCGCGGGTTGGGCGTGCAGTAGTAGCCCTTGCAAAGCACTCCGCCGCAGGTTGCCTCGGCGCGCTTCTTGAACAGGTTCCGCGCGCTGTTGCTGGTACACTTTGGCGCGTCGGTTCCCGGCTTCCATTCTATCTTCTTACCCGAGCCTCCAGGATCTGCACCTCCTCCAGGCCCCCCGGGGCCCGGGCTCCAGTTCGGGCTGCACCATTCGGGGCCATTACCCGTCTCCACGAAACAAGTGTCTTGGCCAGACTGCCCGTTCCAAATAACGGCCACGGCCTTGGGGTCGTCGCCCGGCACCGGAGCGTTGGTGTATTCATTCCAGTAGCCGAATTTGCGGCTCAGCGACTTGATCATGTCCTTGACACTTTCTGGGTCCTCGAGGGTTTTCTGGTATTTTGACGGTATCGATCGGATGTAGGCCACAAGACCTGCCACCATAGGGGCAGCTGTCACGGCAAGACGATGGTTAGCCACTCCTCGGCAAACTGGGAGAAACAAGTGGTGACCGAAACGATGACAAAGCAGGGATTCAATGCTTACCATATGAGGACCCTGCACCTTGCACAGCCCCGTCACCTACCCCCCTGGCAACGGACATGATGAAGCCGGGCGCAAATGTGTCGATCCAAGCAGCCTGCTGGCTAGCATCGGTCTTTTCGCCGTCGTCCGTGCTTCCCCCTACGACGATCAGGTTGGGGAGGTATCCTTTACTCCCAGGTTCACCAAACAGCGCCGGGTAGCTATCGACGGGCAGCTTCGCAAGGTCCAGGTTATTGCCGTTCCATGGCGTGTTACCGCTGCTGGCTACAATCACCGTGCCCGCTTCATCAAGTTCTTCAAGGAGCTGGCCTAAAAGATGTCAACAGTCAGTAAATCTCGCAGGCTATTGTGTCCCGGAATCAAAGAGGGAAAAAGGTTGGCTTCGTCTTACGTATGGCGTCAAGATAAGGCCCGTTGATTCCACCGGCATCAGGGACATGACCAAAGCTAATGTTAATGACGGCTTTCCCACGCTGATTGTTTCTCACAATGGATTCGAGGACGACGGCAAGGCTGCCCAGTGTCGTCAATTCGTCTCCAAATTGACTCCTCCGACTGACGGGATAGACCATAGCATTCTTAGCGAAACCCTTTGTGCTCCCGACTAGCTGGCCGAGGACACCAGTCCCGTGGCCTGAATCCAACTGGTCTTTGGGAACTGTGGGTTTGTGGTATATAGGTACTTCGAGCGTGTCGTCGTAAGTCAGACCTTGGAATTCCTAGTGCGTGTCAGCTAGAAGTAGGGTTGTATAACCGTTGAGCAGCTCTGTTGAGATTGCCCAACTTGGTTACAGAGAATATTGATGAATCTCCAAGGCTTTTTAAATGCACCTACATTATTCCTCATCTCATAAGCAGCTTCTTGGATGACGTAGACAAACTGTCCTCGACCCATCTCTGGTTGAGACGCGATGTGGTACTCGGGATTTCTGTTGTTTTGGTACTCATCCCTATTCGGGTCTTTCCAAATTGCCCCCCTGGGCATGCTGACCTGAGCTGCTGCCCAGTCCCTTGACGTTCTGATGGTGTAGGGGGCCCTCTTGGCTTGAGAGCGGGCAACGTCTTCGTCCTCCGAAGTTATATTGGCATCTCGACGCGGACTCGGCTTTCTAGGAACTGGCGCTGCTTCTCCAAAGTCGTACATTCCGGCCACCGAGGGCTTTCAATGCGGCGAATCACGCTGTCAGTCTTGAAAAAAAAATACTTTGAAGCAGGAAGGAGTTGGTGGATGGGACGTACATCCTGGTCTATTCTCGTCGCCACTGCTGGGTGTATTGATTCGATCCACCAGTAAATGTAGAGCGTTGCAGGGGCTCCGTTCTCGACGTATCTGACCGACGTTACCTCTGTATACTGAATCTTGTACGAATCAAGGAGGGCTCGTATTCTGCCAGGATCTCGGATCGACGTGGGAATAAGAGCGGCACGGCGGTTGCAGTTTGCCCGCCGTTGTAAGACGCTCATACCGTCGTCTTCAGGATCGGGACGACGCTTTGAAACCTGGGTTGGGATTGGGCATTTTAGTTTCTTGGTATACTCCGTTTCCCAGTCTTTCACTTCGCAACCGTACACGGTCTCGCAGCGAGTTGTTGACGTGGTATACGTAGAGGTTGACGGGCCCACGAGGGTCGGGGATAGCGTTGTCGTTGTCCAGCAGAGTGATGCCGAGTCTGGCTCGCAATCGGGCTTCGGGGGGTATGTAGGTAAGTGATTGGGGCCAACACTGCCTATGGTAAGCGAAAATGGACTCGAGTTGTTTGTAAAAGTCGTGCTTTGAGATGGTATGCTTACGTGATTTCTGGCCAAGGAGGAAACTCGACCCGAATGGGAGATGGTAGATGAATACCATCGGGCTTGATGACGTTGGGGGGCGGAGGGCCTCTAAATATGTTCAAATTCGTTTTTATTAGATGTCTTGATATACTCTCGTGACGAACGATGGGGAGATTACTCACGGCGGGTATATGCCTGGCTTGATAGTCCATCTTAATCCTTTAATACCGGGCGGGCAGAACTATTTCATGGTATTGGTTAATAGTCTTGGCCAGATTGGACGCGACTGTTGGGTACTCACGTGGAAGTACCATAGTTTACAAGGCGACTTGAAGCCGTCGTCCACAGCCACAATGTCCTCGACTTCGTCCTCGATTGCTTCAATAATTCCCGTAGGCCATTCCACATAGACCGGCAGGCCTGAAATAGTGTCTTGGTCCTGAATACAACGTCAGTTTGCGCTAAAAGTGAAGAAGCGAAAAGGGGGGGGGGGGGGGGATGATAAAAAAAAAAAAAAGTCTTGTTCTTACTCCTGTCGGGAGACGAGTATGAGTCTGCGTAAAGCGGATGTCGGTTGGGAATAATGTCGGTTCCAACGGCTGCTTGCTAGTTGTACCTGTTCCCGAGGATCCCGGTCGCTTAGTAGAGAATGGGTACGGCGGCAGTGTCAACGTGCGTGTTGTCGTGCCGCCTTCGCCATCCGGTACTCGTACAGGAATAGGTGGTACCTTGATGCTCGGACGCAAGACGAGATCCGTATTCTTTTGGCCCTGCGTGACGTTGACGTTGGAGTACATCATGCTGTTTGTCGTGATTTCCGGAACGTCCACCGTGATTGTCACGGTCTTGGTGATGAATGCTGTGGTCTCCTTGCCGCCGATTGTAGTCTTTCCGTCGGCTCCGTATTCGAGAGACGTGGTGAACTTTCCAGGTTTGATAGTAGTTGCCTCTGAAAGCTTACTTGGGGGGAATACCAAGGTGCAAGGCGCTTCGCAAGCGGCTGATGGGGTTTCGTATACTTTGGGGTCGAGGAAGACTGGTCGTCCTGACGTGTAGCGCTTCTCAAAGTCGACTTGGAGATCAATCGCCCAGTCTGTTGTTCCGCCAAAGTTGAGCTTCATATAGTCCCTCATTCGACGAGTCTTTGTCACCTTGGACATGTACGCAACCCATTCGTCTCCCTCGTAGACAAGGTAGTCTGAGTCAGTCGCCTCGTCATACCACGTCTTGATGGCTCCACCCTTTCCAATTATTTCGTTGATTTCGAAGTCGGATATGTATCCCGCTGTGCCAGTGCACCGGCCCTTTTTCGCAGGAGACTTGTTCCTTTCTCCAAGATAGGTACCTTGAACATTGTGTCAGCTGTAGAATATCCAGTGTTACACGGAGGCGTGAAAACATACACTGAGGGCCGCGGCAGGTGGAGCTGGACATTTTGAATGACCGGCCATAACTGCTCACGCCAACAACAACCTTGTGGGACTCGACTCCGGCTTTTGTGATCATAATCAGGGAATCCATCGTCTCTGTGGAGTTGACGTGGGAGCGCAGGCAGTTTCCTGCGGGACAACCAGGACTGGCCCATTTGCTACCTACATCCCATTGTCCTATTCACAGGTTCAAGGGCGTTAGCAAAGTCAAGACGGGGTCTCCTGAAGCGAGCTTGCTCAACTTACCATGCAAGTCATAGGTCATGAAAATGATATAGTCCAGGAGAGGGGCCATCTTCTTGATCGGGAAACCCTTTAGATACCAATAGGAAGCAGGAGCGGCGATAGAGAGCGACTTATCCTTAGGGAGCTTTCCACGCAAGACCTTGAGGAACTCGTAGTAGTTGTCACCATCGTCCTTCTGTCCCGGGTCCGAACCCTCGATATCGGTTGCCCCGGGATACTCCCAATCAAAGTCGACACCATCCAGGTTATTCTTGGAGACAAAATCCACAACGCGGCTTGCAAATGCCTCTCGATTACCAGCAGAAAAGGCCTTTCGGAAAAGACTTGTATCAGCCGCCTCATTCGAAAACGCCCAGCCTCCGAACGCAAGAATCTTCTTGGCAGGAAGGTCAGCGGCCTTCTTAAAAGCCTCGAACTGCTCTTTGACCCTATCAGGAATGACGACTTGGAGACCCTGCGAGATTTCACCGAATGAAAAGTGAATGTGCGAGTATGACTTGTCAATGTCCAGGACGTGCATGTGCTGGCAAGGCCTGTCGTAGTTCCACGCCTCAAAGTAGCCAATCTTGCGGTACTTTTCAGGCGCCTTGCCGTTGTTTGTCAGCTTTCGCTCGCAGTTGGAAATGCATCCGCCCTCTCCTGGCTGCCCCGTGCCCGGGTTCCCTGTGTTGGAGGTGGATTTAAGACAGAACTCGTCCGTCTGCACGCAGAGATGTGTGTGTCAGCTACTCGGATCAGCATTGGGAGGGGGCGTACTGCAGAACACTCACCAATCCGCACATCCCCCATCTATTGCAGCAGACATTTAGAGGACAGGGGTTCAAGTCTGCGAGCTCTTCGCCTTCCCCTGGCGGCTTGGTATCATTCTTGGTCGGCCCGCATTCGGCATTCCATACCGAAGCAGGCATCGGAGGGTCGCCCGCGCTGACACAGATGCGCACATATGGGTTCAGGTTGCCGCAGCCATCCCAGGCCCAGGTCTTCTTGTTCCAATTCTCGAGATCCTCAACTGTAATACCGTGCTTCGCGGCGATTGTGTCACAGATGTCCCCCATCTTCGTGTCATAGCTGGTGCAAACTCCGTTTGACTGGATTTTGGCTTTGATGCTCGGCAGCTCGCCGGAGGAACAGCATACGGGTTGGCCCGCTGGCGTCTTGTCGCAGAGGTCTTTTGTCGCTTTATTTGCGCTCTCAAAGGAGGCAAGACTAACACCACAGCGCTTGGCAAGCGTCTCGCATGTATCTCCGTTCTCGGCTTCGATGCTGCGACACGTGTCCCTCGCATCGAGAGAACGGGCGCTGTGGCCTCTGGCATTGGCGGCCAGCGTGTATCCCCAGGCAGTCAGCTTGGAGAGATCCTTCGTCTTGCTGCCTTTGCCGCCAGCAACGCACTTGCCCTCGTTCCATGACTTGACGGCGGCTTGGACTGCGACAAAGTCGCCAGTAGGGTCTGCGATCAGACCGAACACATCACTTGCAGGACCTTCATCACAGGCTTCGACGGCTTGCCGAACGTCGGAGCCACCTTGCAGCGCCTGGACAAAGGTTGGGAGTAGAGCGTCGATTGTCTTGCGTCTGTCGACCTGAGAACCAGCATAGAGGCCCACAAGCGTGCCGCGGATATAGGCAAACAGGATTGTCTTCTCGCAACTCGCCCGGGCCTTTTCAAGATGATGGGTGATAGTTTTGGTTGCCAGGATAACATCAGCTCCTGGATCCTTGCCAAGAGGCTCGATGCTTGTGTCGAATGACGAGAGGCGTATGGGAGTCTCTAGCTTCTCCGAGGGCCCAGCGCCGCAAGTAGAGTTGACTTCAGCGGCCCTACGCCGAACAGAGCCAAAGTTTGTCTTGCCCATGGCTTCGGGGTCGACATAGTCCGACTCGACGAGATAATTGACCTTGGTTTTGGCATTGCCCAGCGTGCATGCACGTATGGGACTGTCGGTTTTCTCGTCATCGAACGCGGTACTGAGACCAAGGCTGAGCAACAGAGGCTGTGGGCAAGCAGCCAGCTTGTCGGCAGAGGGGTACAGAGACCAATCCGCGGGCCCTTTGCCTAGGCAGGCGTCGGGGCACGGCAAAGCATTTTTTTCGATTTGCTCCAACGACGTCAGAGCTGATGCTGAGGCGGACAGAAGCAGGAGCCTTGGGAGGCAGCTGCGAACTTTCCACCGCATCTTTTGATGCGCTTGGCGGTGGCGGCAAAATAAGAAACGACAAGATTGTGACTATTGATGAAAAGGTGCTAGGAGACAGCACGAAAGCAGAGAGCGAAGATGGGGCACCTGGCTGAGGTTGCTTGGCTCTTATAAACAATATATCACAGACCACTATGGGCGGGCTGAATACAGAGGAATTTAACACCATGGCCATTTGCTCTTCTTATAATTCTAGTGCGTTAATTTCCCAGCCGTCAAAGGGTGGGAAAAACTAACTGTCCAAGAGACCCCGGGGGGACTTCTGCTCCCGACCGAGGCTTCCATGGAGCAACTATTGCCAAAGTGCCGTTCGAGGGTGGTGCGAGTAAGTCGCGTGACGGCGTGGATTCTGATGGATTTGAGGCTATAACTCTTTCAACTAGTCAATGAAACCATTGCAAGGAATGGTCGATCAAAAGAGTAAGTGATGATTCACACGTAAGAATTCCAATCACGGCTGTGCTGTTTATGGTCCGTAGACTGGTCTTGAACATACTTTTGAAGCTACTTTCCTGTCTAGGTGGTACCGAGCGCTACTCGTATAAAAGACTGATGAAGCCGGAAAAACGGAGCCTGAGTCTGTGACCAACAGATAGTCTCACCTCATCTGCCCATCGACCAGGCACGACGTGCATCGAAGCCCTAGTGCGTGAGGCAAAACCCGTGCGGTCCAATCACTCGAATGCCCCCCGGCTCGGCCCGCTCCGGTCGCCGGTCAGCGAAGAGTGGGCATCGACATGGGGTACTACTGTCTGGACCAGGGCACGCACGAAAGACTGTCCCGAAACGGTGGTCATTTTCCGCTCCAGGGGTTCAGCTGTGGTGGAAGTAGCAGGGTTTAGGTATCGGATGCAACGAGTTTTACACATTTATAGCTCACGTTAAGCTTTCTTGCATGGGCGAACCGAAAGCAGTCATGACATCGCCCCCACCGCTCTTGGCGATGTCCAAGCGATGTTCCCGCGCGGGATCCGACCGGAGACTTGGATCGGCCGGGCTGTATGTGTGCCTACATGAACTTGGCGCTGCTCTCTTCCGATCTTGGTCACGCTGCACACGATGGCCCCGGCGTAAAATAAGGTGTGAAAGTAAGCCGCATACACGAGGTCGTGAGTAATGGACATACATGCCGATGCTAGGCCAGAGGTTCCCTATGAGCATCCTTCAACAGTGCAATTGGGGGTTCCAATTCATAGGCTGGGTTTTTATTCTCAGCGTATCTACTAGAACTAGATCTAGTACTCTGACTGTTGGGCACCCGAGGAGATTTACCTCCAACTGTATTGTCAATTTGGTGACCATCCACCTGCACCGCACGTGGTTTAGCAAGGGGTATAGAGGACGCTTATCCCTGCACCTAGATTCCGGATACGGACTTCATTCGTCCCATCTATCGAGGGCTAAAGACTAACGTCTCACGTCAGAATCAAATGGCGGAAACAGAGCCGGCCGGTCCATGTCCCGAGTAACGTTGCCCTCGCTCGATCGTCCTCGCCGAGAGTCCCTTAGTTCCGGCAAAAGGTCCTGCGCGTGAGTATCCCAGAGCGACAAAATGCCGCAGTTTTTTCCCTGATAGTTGTGTGATAATTCTCTATTAGGACTCACCAGGCGAAGCTACTTTCGAAATGGAATCATCACACGATCATTGCAACCCCGCCCAGTTCAGCCTCGAGCCAGGTGCATCGAGACGACGTCGGGCCGTTTTACCTTGAGGCCTGAATTGAAGACCGAGCTCTTTTCAAAGTTCTTTTCGATTGATTTCGCTTCGAGGCCGCGATTTGCGCCGAAATCTATCATGGAAGGCGGTGGGGGTCGAGACCTTGAACTCTGTCAACCGGCCCATCACAAACTCACTCCCCATTGAAAGCGACGAGCCACCGTCTCACCGTCTGTGAGTGCCCCAACATTAATAAGCGTCTGTTTTTAAATCGGACAAGCCGTAAATCGTCAATCAATAATGCCAGCATCAAGTCCATGTATAAATGCCAGAGCACCCACTTTCTGAAATCTACTGCCGCTGCCTACAACAATCACCATCACCGACTCCTTCAAATTTGTTGACAACATGGGCTTTTCAAACAGCTTCCTGCCGGTAATCTTGACCGGTGCCGCGGTGATCCTGTCTGCACAGAATGTGCAAGCCATACCACACGCCGCAGTGCCAAGCGGTGTCCGCTATACCAACAGCTCAGTCGCAACACCACCAGTCACGGCGGCCCCTCATGCAAGCAGCACCAAGCCCAACAAAGTTGGAATCATGGATGTTGATCCTAACATGCCCCACGACCCGAATCCGGACTGCGAGTTCTGGTGGGACAATGATGGTTCTGTGGCGTGTGAGGACATTGCCCCATCCTTCAAGATCAAGTTTGAGGACTTTTTGAGTTGGGTCAGTTTTTCAGCGTAACCTAACACTTCTTTACGACGACTGACATGTGCTTTGGCGTAGAACCCGTCCATCACAAAAGATTGCGGCAACTTCATCACCGGCCGGTCATACTGTATCGAAGGCCCGGAAGTTGTTGTTCCGACTACCTCGGGCTCACCACCACCCACTACTACTGGCCCGCCCGTCATAGAGACACCTTCCCCTATCCAGCCTGGCATGGTAGAGAACTGCAACAAGTTCTACAAGGTTGAGAAAAATGAGATATGCAGCACAATTGCCCCCAAGCTTGGTCTATCTGAGAGCGACATAATCAAGTGGAATCCCGGTGTCGGATCCGACTGCACAGGCATCTGGGCCAATGTTTACATCTGCGTCGGGGTCGTCGGCGGGAACCCGTCCACGCCTACCACTACTACTTCGATTGGTAACGGGGTGACCACGCCCTCGCCCATTCAGCCTGGCATGGTTGAGAACTGCAACAAGTTCTACAAGGTGCAGAAGGATGAGTTGTGCAACACAGTAGCCTCCAAGCTCGGCATCTCTGAGAGCGACATCAAGAAATGGAACCCTGGCGTTGGATCCGACTGCACAGGCATCTGGGCTAATGTCTATATTTGTGTCGGGGTTATCGGCGGAAGCCCACCTCCGCCTACCACTACTACTACTTCTAGTGGCAACGGAGTGACCACACCCTCACCTATTCAGTCCGGCATGGTTGAGAACTGCAACAAGTTCTATAAGGTGCAGAAGGATGAGTTGTGTAATACTATCGCCTCTAAGCTCGGCGTCTCCGAGAGCGACATCAAGAAATGGAACCCTGGCGTGGGATCCGACTGCACCGGCATTTGGGCCAATGTCTACATCTGCGTAGGCGTCATTGGCGGAAACCCGGTCCCAACCTCTACGAAACCGCCAGGCACCATCGTCACGCCCACGCCTACCCAGCCCGGCATGATTAGCAACTGCGAAAAGTTCCACCGCGTCGAAAAAGACCAGACCTGCGCCTGGATCGCCGCCAAGTACGGCATCGCGCCCAGCCGGCTCGAGGAGTGGCACACGTCCATCACCAACGGCTGCGAGGGTCTCTGGGCAAACGCCTACGTCTGCGTGCGCCCGCAGGGCTACAAGCCGCCCACGAAGCTCGAGTGCTTCACCCAGGGCTGGGTATGGGGCGACAACTACCAGGCCGCGTGGGATTCGGTGGCGCAGTGGTGCGACGGCAAGGACACCAGCGACGGCAGCTATGGCTACCAGCCGGGCCAGATCAAGTACGGATGCTTCAATACGCCCTTCGGCCCTCACGCGATCCGGTGGGTGGGGCGCAACGACTTTGGCAGCGGTGCCTCCCTCGAGCCCTCGACGTGCGAGGGGATGCTCTATCATCTGATCCAAAACTGCCCCAAGGGCGGCAAGTCCTGGTTCGAGGGCTGGTACATTGAGTAAGTCTGCCCGTTTCCCGTATGATAATTACCGATTTGGAGCTAACGCGTGACTTTAGGGGTTCCGTCCCTGAGAACGGCAGCAGATGCTAGAGTCAAGGTTGAACGTTGGTAGCAGACAGCTCCAATCTATATGACAGCAAGCAGGACGTTTATTAATGGGTGTAGTCTTTTTGGTTCTTCTTATTTCCGTTGCCGTCTCTCAACGGGGCCATTATTTAATATTCCAAGTATTTGAGTTTTCCCACTGCAAAGCTCTTGATATAATGATTAGCCGGGCTCAACTCTGTGAATTACCCTGCCAGGTGTCGTGTAGGCAATCTTGTCTCTAACCTGCTCAAGCTCCTTGGATATCTGATAGAGGACTTGGAGCAAGGGACGAGAAACCTCGGGCCCGCGCACGCTGGGCCTCGGAACAGGCAATCGGATCCCTTCAGGTGGTATTTCGACGGGTCATGGGCGTCGCGATGGTTTCGGTCCGCCGGGGGGTTGGTCAGTAATTCACTCGTTATAGCATTCCAGAGGATGTCTTTTTTCATATCATTCATTCATTTATTTATTCTCCCTGGTACTCTCCACTTAGCTAATACGACCCCGTAATCGCATGCTATAATCGCCTAGTTAGTAGCCTTATAAGCCGCATAAGTAAAGTAATTACTAGGAATTAAACCCGCGACCTTTGCTATAACTTAATAGATCGAGGTTATAATTATTATATGATAGCTAGGTAGTAGCTATAGGGTAATAAGGCTAGTTAGCTACTTAATTAAAAGGTTACTTATAACCTTAATTTATTAAGGTTATAATTACTTAATATAATATATTATAGCTATCCTATAGGGCGCTTTTAGCGCCTTAAGATAGTATAACTATAATAAGTTACTTTTATTATATTAATTAATTTAGTTAATATAGCTAAAGCGCTAAAAATGCTTAATAAAAAAAAGAATTAATTAAAATAGCAAAGTTAATTCCCTAAGAGGTCTTATAAAATTATTCCTATTTCTTTTTATTTATTAAAGCCTTATAATTACCTTTTTAATAATTAAGCTATAATTATAAGATTAATTTAATAAAAGACTAATATAATAATAAATTAACCTTATTATAAAGACTCTTTTACTTAATATTATAAGAGGAATTAATAATATTATAAAAAGTCCTTAATAATTTACTTAATAAGGGGTTTATATAAGCTAATAGCTTATTTATAATAGCTCTAATATTATTAATTAAAAAACTTAAAGAAAGAATTTATTTTTATTATAATTATTATATACTTAATATAATTATATAGCGAGATTATTATTTTTTTTTTTAATTATAAAGACTTTAAGAATCTTAATAAAGGCTAAGTAATTTATAAAGCTTAATATAATAATTATTTTTTATAAGATTTAAATTAAAAAAGGTTATAAGCCTAGGGTAGCTTTTTATATAAGATTTAAATTATATAAATAGCTAATAATCCCTTTTAAACTTATTAATATATTTATAATACTTTAATAATATATTAATAATACCTTTTAAAAATACTTTAATTAATTTATTATAATATATATTAATAATATATTTATTTATAGAAATAAGACTTATAAAAATTATATAATAAAGGTTTAATTAGTTCTTAATACCTTAAATAAGGCTAGGCTATATCTTAATCTTAAGAAATATAAGTTTATTATATAAAAGGTAAAATACCTAGGCTTTATTATAAAAATAAAAAAAAATAACTTATAATTTAAAGAAATAATAAGCTATCTATAAATAAATTATTCCCTTAATAATAAAAAGAATTTAAAGCTTTATAAGGTTTATTAATTACTATTAAGTCTTTATCTTAGATTTCTTAAAAATTATAATACTTTTAATAAAGCTATATAAGAAAGGTATACCTTTTTTATAAGGTCCCTATAAGGAAATAATATTTTAAAAATTAAAAAATTACTTTATAAATACCTTAATATTAATAAAATTTAACCTTTTATAAAAGATTTATTTTAAAATTAATTTCTTAAGGGATATTAATAATAATATATTAATATAATTAAATTTATAAAAAAGACTTAAGCTAATTATATTTTTCTTATAATAATATAATCTTATTAAATATAATTACTTTATTTCTAATAAAGAAATATTAATTATTATATATTATTTAAAAGTATAAAAATTAAAGCTATATAGCTATAATTATTTTATAATCTTTATAAATTATAAGAATTTATAGTATTTTATAATTAAAAAAATATTTATTAAAAAATAAAATAAATAAATTAATAAAATAACTAAGTTTAATTTTAGCTTAAAGTATTAATTTAATAATTAAATTATAATACTTAATATATTAAATTACTATAAGTAAGATATATTATAAAAAGTAAAAAATAAAAAAAAATAAAGCTATTATTTATAATTAATTCTAATTAATATATTACTTAAAATAATTAAAAAAGAGAAAAAGCTTAATAAAAAGGTAAAAAAAGTCCCTAAGGGTATATAATTAGCTTAAGTAATCTTTTTAAAATACCTTAAACTTAAATACTTATAATAAATTATATTATTAAATAATAAAATGAATAAAAAAGCTTTTATAATAATTAAATAAAGAGATTATAGCTTTTATTTCTCTTTTAAGCTAAAAATCTAAATTTATAAAATATAAAATAAATTATATTAAAAAATTAACTTATTAAAAAAAGCTATAAGTCCCTAGAAGTAATAAGATAAATAAGCTTAATAAGCGTAAGAAAGATATATTATAAACATATATTATATAAGCTAAATATAATATATTTATAGCTAAATACTTAAAATAAAATAATATAATTACTTTAATATATTAATATGTTTTTTAGCTAAAGAGCTTATAATTAATATATAGCTTTATAGCTAATTATTATATATATAGCTAAAATATAATTTAATAATAACTTAAATAAGATTTATTAAGGTTACTCTTAGTGCCTTAATAACTTTATAGTAACTTAGTTATAGACTTTATAATAAACCTATTAGTTATAGGCTTATTAAAGTAAAATATATTTAAGTAATTAAGAATTACTTTATTTAAGTTATAACCCTAAAAGTAATAAATAATATAAATATAATAATATATATATAATAATTCCTTAGCTATTATTATTATTTTTATAAAATATTAAAATTTATTATTAATAATAAAAACTTTAATTAAATAAATAGTTTTTAATAAGCCTTTTATTAACTTATAAAAACTAAGTAATAACTTAATATAATATATTACTTATAGATTAATAAAAAGCTTAAAAGAATAAATTAAGATATATAAAAATACTTATAAGCTTATATTAACTTTACTTAAAATAATTAAGGTTAGCTCTTATTTATTATATAATTTATTATTAATAACCGCGATTATATAATAATTAATATAAACCCCTTTTTTATTAAATATAGCTATTATATATAACGTACTTGATAAGCAAGTGAGCCAGTCAAGCAAGTGTGCCAAAAATCCCTCAACCTACATCCTCTCCATTTGATCAATTAATTCTCAACCACCCAGCATGTCACAGTCTAATTGTGAGGCTAGAATGCTTCTTGCCCTTCGGGCCCTTCAAAATAACCCAAAACTAAGCCTCCGACGCGCCGCAGATACATATGAGGTTAATCGAATGACATTACGTCGCCGACAGCACGGCATTCAATCTCGACGCGATACTATCCAGAAATCACGTCGGCTATCTAATCTAGAGGAAGAGATCATTATTCACTTTATTCTCGACCTAGATTCGCGAGGATTTCCTCCCCGGCTACGTGCTGTTAAAGATATGGCTGATCAACTGCTTGCCGACCGCGACGCGTCACCGGTTGGCACGCGTTGGGCTCATAACTTCGTCAAGCGACACCCAGACCTTAAGACGCGTTTCTTTCGTAAATACGACTATCAGAGAGCCAAATGCGAAGATCCAACCATTATCCGCGATTGGTTTCGGCTTGTGGCGAATACAATCGCGAAGTACGGCATCCGATCAGATGATCTCTATAACTTTGATGAGACTGGCTTTCTTATGGGCATGATTGCAAGCGGAATGGTTGTCACAGGTGCAGAAAGGCGTTCAAAGCCGAAATCAGTGCAGCCTGGAAACCGGGAATGGATTACAGTCATTCAAGCGATTAATGCGGAAGGCCAGGCGATCCAGCCGTTCATCATCGGTGCGGGCCAATATCACCTCGCCAACTGGTACCGAGAAAGCAACCTCCCGGGCGATTGGGCCATTGCGACGACCCAAAATGGCTGGACCGATAATGAGACTGGTCTAGAGTGGCTAAAGCACTTTGACCGGTGTACAGCTAAGCGATCAAATAGTCGCTATCGTCTCTTAATCCTTGATGGCCACGAAAGTCACCACTCCATCGAATTCGAGAGATATTGTGAGGAAAAGAAGATCATCCGGCTTTGTATGCCACCTCATTCCTCTCATCTGCTCCAGCCCCTTGACGTCGGGTGCTTTAGCGTGCTGAAGAAGGCTTATGGTCGAGAAATAGAGCATCTGATCAGATGTTCTATAACCCACGTTTCAAAGACGGAGTTCTTTCCGGCCTTCCACGCCGCACACAAGGCCACTATGACGGAAAGAAATATCAGGGGGGCTTTCAAAGGAGCTGGGCTTGTTCCTCTTGACCCAGAAACTGTGATCTCAAAGCTTGATGTTCAGCTACGGACGCCAACGCCGGTTGAGGAGGCAGCTGAGCCGTCGACCCCTTGGGCTTCAAGGACCCCAAAGACCGTGATTGAGGCCGGATCTCAGTCTGAATACCTCGAAAGGCGGATCAGAAGGCATCAAAGTAGCTCCCCAGAGTCAATTTTAGAGGCTCTATAGTCTCTTGCGAAGGGAACAAAGGCTGTTATGCATCGGGTTGCCTTATTGACCGCTGAGAACAAAGACCTTCGAGAGGCAAATAAGATACTAAGCCGGCGGCGGAGGGCAAAAAGGACTAGACTGCAGAAAAGAGGGGTAATGACGGTAGAAGAAGGAAGGCAAGTAATTGATCAAATGGATGTGGATGCGCAGGTAGTGGCCGAATCGTCGAGGAGTGGTGGTCGAGGAAGGTCGGTCGGACCGGGTGTTCGGCGCTGTGGTGTATGCGGCAAGCCCGGCCATAATGCAAGGACCTGTTAGGTAGTGATTGAGACATCTGGGGAAGGGTATAGTGAGTAGTTTTAATTGATTAAATGGTTTATGGTGTTTTTATTGCGATTTCTATCTAGAGGGGGAGAGGAAAGTGGCACACTTGCTTGACTGGCTCACTTGCTTATCAAGTACGTTATCTCTTTTTAATTAATAATATAAATATATTTTTATTATAAAATCTTAAAGAAATTAATATAAAAGCTTTTATAAAAAAGCTTTAAGAAATTATTAAGTTTATATAAGCTAATATAATAGCTACTTAGTAATATTAAGGAAATATTATAAATTAATAATATAAGCCTATAAAGCGCTATAAAATAAGAAATAAAATATAATTAAACTTAGTAAATATTAAAATA
>NW_003315680.1:30550-33960 GCF_000151355.1 Fusarium vanettenii 77-13-4 | reverse complement strand
CCGACGCGGAAATCTTGTGATCTACCGTCCGCCTGGAATCATAGTCATGGCTGATTCTATCCCTTCAACGAAGATTTGCAGGAACTGCAAACAGGAGAAGCCGGCAGATCAATTCATTTCGAAGACAAAGTCTTCCCTAACATGTGGAAGACTTACGGCTAACTGTCTCGGCTGTAGGAATCGGCAAGCCTCACGCGCCTCTAAGCGCACTGCAGAACAAGCTGAATTATCCCCAATAGGTCGAGAAGGATTGCCATTGATAGACTTGCAATTACGTACACCAGTTAACTCACCAGTAGCGAAGCCACATAGGGCGGTTGACGATCCCCCGCTTTTTCGCCGGAATGAGGCACCCACGGTTCGGATTACTCAGCCCAAGCAATCAGTATCTGAAGACATTAGACGAAGCGAGCTAGCAGCAGCAATTGCACGGGGTTTGCCCAAGAGACGTCGGGGACGGTATCGGCGGCCGAAAGCAAGACCAGACACTAGCCGAGACGAGCCTCCGAGGAAACAAATCCGAGCTGGAACCCGAAAGCAGAGAAGACGAGAGTTGCAGGCCGAAGACCTGGCGAGCGCGTTGCGCTTCTTGGAGGACGAATTTGCCGCCAAGGAGGGTTTGTCCAAAGAGCAGACGTGGTGTACGCCAATACCACATGAGAGAAAGGTGTCGACCGTGCGAGCCTTCTACAAGGAGTTTCACGATGTGGACACTTTGCCAATACGGACTTGCATGCTGTGCTACCGTAAGCGCACGAAAAAAGAGTTGAGAGATGTGACATGGGACCAATGGATGTCGAGCTGCGTCGAAAAGGACAACCGTTCGCCATTTTCATGTCGGAGCTGCTTTCCCGTGGGCGAGACCTTCTCGGCATGTGGAGAGTGCGGTCGTTGCTTGAGGCGGGGTGTTCTGTCGCCTGCGGCCCAGCTTCACAGACGTATTGGGTGTGAACATATGTTTCCCGAGGAGCTGAAGGGCCTCACGCCGGTTGAGGAGAAGCTGATCGCGCTGAACTCATGTTACGGGTTCGTCACAAGGTACAGCATTGCGAGTAGCCAGAAGCAGAGTGCCCGGTATCCGAAGCACATCAAGGGCCACATCACGGTGTTCCCCAACAATGTGCAGGAGCTGGCCACAAAAGTGCTTCCCCACCCGCTCGTCCAAGTGATAGAAGAGATCCATGTCTCGTGGCAGGGTGCGGAGAAGCCAGCACCAAGCGACCTGTCAGGTTTATTGTCGGTGAGGCGACGAGTCGTTGAGAGGGCCCTCGTCTGGCTGAAGAAGAACAACCCGCATTACGCCGAGATCGAGATTGACGCGGCGGAGATGGAGAGCTGGGGCGCGCCGCCGCATGGGGTGCCGCCGCTGGTGTACGATCGCATGGAACGGAATGAGCCAACAGCATGGGAAAAAACGCGAACGGCGCAAATTGTTCCTCCAACGGAGCGTGGCATGGACGACGAGGGATCGTTGGAGATCGAAGAGGTCCTCGCTCGTCTTAACCGAGGAGAAGACATACCCAGCGGCGACACCCAAGGGCCGGGGCTGACCGAAGACGAAGGTGGCCACGGGAGCGAGGCCGAGTCTGGTCAATTGGGAAAATCGATCAACGAAGTCACATCATCGGGTATGTTTGCCCTGGACGGACCGCCGGATGTAGCCGATGTGGAGAAGCTCTTGTTTGCCTGCAATGCCGTGAACGGGGATACGGCGGTCGGGGGAGCCAAAGCGGGCCCGACAACACGGGTGGAATCGGTGGAATCGGCGGAGATACGGACAGGGCCTGCTGACGGATGTGAGCCATACATTCACGTTTCTCGGGGCGACGAATTCGCTGACACATTCGATGCCTCGTTCTTCGCGAAGACGTTTCCCACGCTATTGCCCTTTGGCGTCGGGGGGCCACGGTTGGTGGAAGAAGCTGCCATAAGCGTGGGAAGAGGTGCCGATATGCGCGGAGCAGAGGCGGCGGCGCAAGACCTCGTCTCGTCCCGTAGCATGAGTCTGCGAACGTGGGCCGACATCACGCTCCAGCGCCATGGTGGCCGATTTGCGACCCACCACATCTTTGCATTCCTTGTGTTCAACATGAGTGTACGGTCGAGGAACCGTCGCGTCAGCATGTTGAGCGTAAAGAGGAAAGATTTCCGCAAGATAGAGCGCATAGTACGGTCGCTCTCGGCTGACAGGTTAGCAGCGGCAAGGATCGAGTTGGAGAACTCAGGAAAAACGACTGACGAGGGTGTGAAGGAGCTTTTGAGAAGTCTTTCCTTGTACGGCTTCCGCCAGCCTATGTCCAGAGAAAATCGCTTGAGTATGCGGCGGAAGATACAGTCGCTTGTTCTTCGTCATGGCGTGCCGGCGATCTGGTTCACGCTCAATCCAAACGATATTACGAACCCGGTAAAGCTGCGACTTGCAGCATACCGCACCAGCGAGCCTGACGCGGCCGAGGCTTTCCTGAAGAGCCTTGGCATGTCGTACAAACGCCTGCGGCTGGCCATTTCGGACCCCATGAGCTCGGCCATCTTCTTCCACCGGGAGATGACGTTGTTCTTTGAGCATTATGTCAAAGTGGGAGAGGAGTCGGTATTCGGGCGCATCATCGACTATTTTGGTGCTGTCGAGACCAACGAACGAGGGGCGCTTCATGTCCACGGGTTGCTTTGGTTGCATGGAAACGCGCACTTGAGTTCGATGATTGCCGATATCGACGGCGAAGACCAAGCAACGTACCGTGAACGTATCATCCAATACATAGATAGTGTCTTCTCCGAGGTACAGTATGGCCCTAACTAGGCATGTCATTGAAGAAGATGCAGCGGTCGGGGCGGGGGCCAAAGCTGACATACCTATGAGGTAGGACTTGGACCAGGAAGGGTATTGCACCCTCCAAGCGGAACGGTCGGTGGCATCGGACATTTCCTCCCTGCTTGACAACAGGGAGCAATTTTCGGCCGCATTTGACGAGGAAGCGAATTTCTGTGCCGGTGCGACACAGATCCATACTCACAGCCCAACTTATGTCAAGTACTCCTTGAGCAAGGGCAAAGGAGGAGGAAAGAGGCGTGGCCTTTGTCGATTCCAGGCGCCATGGAGACTAGTCGAAAAGACTGCCTTCACGGCAGACGGCGTGTTGCAAATTCGAAGGAGGCATAGCATGGTGAATCGGTGGAACAAGGCCATGGCCGTGGGGCTTCGCCACAACCATGACATCTCCTTCATAGCGACGCAGCGGAAGACCATGGCCCTCATCTATTATGTCACAAATTACGCGACGAAAGTGGAGGATCCGGTGTGGAAGCGTGTGGCCGCCGCGGCAGAGCTCTTGACCACATCAACGGGTGAAGGGACGGCCAACGGATGGGGGAACGGTGGAGGAGGTGCTACCGATGACGCCGTCAAGGGA
>NW_003315680.1:0-30433 GCF_000151355.1 Fusarium vanettenii 77-13-4 | reverse complement strand
GAGGAGGAAAGAGGCGTGGCCTTTGTCGATTCCAGGCGCCATGGAGACTAGTCGAAAAGACTGCCTTCACGGCAGACGGCGTGTTGCAAATTCGAAGGAGGCATAGCATGGTGAATCGGTGGAACAAGGCCATGGCCGTGGGGCTTCGCCACAACCATGACATCTCCTTCATAGCGACGCAGCGGAAGACCATGGCCCTCATCTATTATGTCACAAATTACGCGACGAAAGTGGAGGATCCGGTGTGGAAGCGTGTGGCCGCCGCGGCAGAGCTCTTGACCACATCAACGGGTGAAGGGACGGCCAACGGATGGGGGAACGGTGGAGGAGGTGCTACCGATGACGCCGTCAAGGGGAACAGGACGCGGCAATTCTTGATGAGGGTGGCGAACCGCATATTCACGGAGCGATCACTATCGCAGGTCGAAGTCATCGCCCACCTTCTGGGATACCCGACCGAGTTCACCAACAGCAACGATTGGACGTTCCTAAATGTCTCTCTGCTCTACTGGCACGTCTTCCGACGATGGCGACACCTCCGGAAAGAGAGCGGAGCAGAGGCTGCAAACGATTCCGTGGACGAGTCGATAGTTGTGGAAGAAGCAGGTGAGAGGATTAGCTATGCTGAGGCATACCAGCACCGGGGAGACGTTTTGCGAAGCCTGTGTCTATATGACTATGTGTCGCTCGTCAGACTCAAACGAGTCGGTAAAGATGAGATCGCTGGCGCTTGGGGAGAGGTGCCATTTGAGAGCGAGTGGGAGTCTGGAAGAGGCTGGTTGCAGGTGCTGAGACGGCCGGGAAAGCACGCCAGCGTCTGCCTTGATGGCTACCTGAGCAAGGATTTCGACCAGGATGACGAAGAGTCGTGCTATCGAAGGTGGGTCTGCCGCCGCCGACGGAGTGTAAAAGGTCGTGTTGAAGAGACTAACCTCCATGCTGAAGAGCAGCGGTGCAGCATCTTGCGCTATTTGTGCCATGGGAGTCTTTCCTGTGCGAACAAACGGGCGACATCAACAGCATATGGGCGCGGGCTCGAGAGGCACTTCCTCCCAGAATATCATGCCTCGTCGATAATGTGCAACTACTCCGACGGTCGGCCGAAGACGCGAAACGCGACGCCAGGCAATGGGCAGCCTCAGCCGGCGACGCTGACTTCACGGCCGCACGTGCCGGTGAGGAAGGAGAAGGCGAGGCTGGTGAAGAGGCCGCATCGGTGTACCAGTCTGACAGCATCGGTAATGCAACGCGTCTGATTGACGTTGTGAGAAGTGCAGTAGGCGCCAACCAGATCACTGCCGGCTCGCCGGAGCTCATGGCAACAATGGAGCAGCTCTGTCGTTTCCAGCAGTCAGCACTGAGCTCGACTGCTGAGCTCCAGGCCACCGTAATGCCCGAACGGGGAGAAAGACGGATAAGCATACCAGAAGTGGCATTTTCGGGGACGGTTATACCACCGCAGGATCAGGTCAAGGCCATCAAGTCGCAGCAGATCCGTGCCTCCAGAGAGAGGGAGCGAATGATCCAGGGCATACAAAATATGGCCGGGGCCGATAAAACTGACCACAGTGCGGCGGTGCGAAGTGTGCTCACTGGTTTCGGCGAGGAGGATATCCAAATGACGGCAGCCGACTTGGAAGAGGAGACGGCAGGCGAGGCAGGTCCGCGCATGGAAGTCGACTTTGGTGCATCAACGTCCTTCCTTGAGGCAGGTAAGGCTCTGGCAGCGCGGTTCACGCTGAACAAGAGGCAGACAATCGCCTTCCTCATCATATGCCGCCAGCTCGACTCGATACGATGTAGCGGCAGAGGCGATATCGGTCAGCTCTGCGAATTTGTTGGTGGAGAAGGTGGAACCGGCAAGTCACGAGTCATTGAAGCACTCGTCGAGCTCTTCGCATCAAAAGGTATTTCGAACCGTCTGCTGATCACGGCGACGTCGGGGACTGCCGCAGCGCAGATCAACGGCATCACGATCCACTCCGCCTGCGGGTTCACCAAGGACCAAGCGGCGGGGGGCGCGAACACGGCCAAGGATCTCGACGGTGTGCGACTGCCAAAACAGGCTGAACGATTTGTCCATGGCCAGTCTCGTATGGACTGGCAGGAGAAAGACCTGCTAGTCATCGACGAAGTGAGTATGCTGGGGGCTCGGACGCTACACGCGGCGAACGAGCAGCTCTGCAGGCTCCGCGGGTCGCAACAGGATTTCGGAGGGATCCCCATCGTCCTTTTCTGCGGAGACTTCCACCAGTTCCGTCCGGTACAAGAGAGGTCGATCCTGCTGCCGAGCGTGGCCGTCTCGTGGGACGAAGACAACTCGTTCAAGGCCGAGCAACGGCACCAGCATGACAAGGCGCACGCGCTGTGGAAGAAGTTCACGACGGTCGTCATGCTGGACGAACAAGTACGCGCGGCCGGAGATCCGGAATTGCAGACACTGCTAAAGCGGATCCGGTCGGGCGTGCAGGACCGCACGGATTTGGACCTCCTCAACTCAAGATGCTACCGGGAAGGCAGGCGGATCCCGTGGGAAACGGGCATCACCGTGGTGACGCCGCTGAACCGGAATCGGTGGAATCTGAACATGGAGGCGGCCTTGTCGTTCCGGATCCAGCAGCGGTCGATGATGCGCATCTTCATATCCGAGCACAAATGGAAGGACGGCCTGCCGACGGAGGAAGAAGCCATCATGATGCTAAACCAGGGCGATAATAGCGCGGTCCCAGTACCAGGCGTCTTCATATTCGTGCCAGGGATGCCCGTCGTCGTGAACCACAATACCCATCAGGGCTTGAAACTTGTCAATGGGGCCAGTTACACGGCGCTTAACGTCATCCTCGACAAGGCGCACCCGGGCCATCGGATCTCGGCCGATACGATGGTCCACTTCGGGCCGCCGGCGGGGATAATACTGGAGTCGGAAACGACAAAGAACTTCCACTTCGTCGGAATGCCGCCCGGCACGATCCTGTTGATACCCACGAGTGTCAGCATACATTGCCAGCGAAAGCGGCCGTGGCAGCAGAACGACGTCAGCCGAAAGGGTCTGCCGTGCGCGGCGGCTTTCTCGTGCACAGACTACAAAGTGCAGAGCAAGACGCTCGAGCGCGTAGCCCTGGAGCTGCGGGGGGCGAGGACGACAAATGTCGACGGATACATAGTCCCCGCGCAATGCGATCCGTACAGCCTGTACGTGCAGCTGTCGCGGTGCCGGTCGCTGGACGGCATCATGCTCATCTCCAAGGTGCGGGAAAGAGATCTGGTGGGCAACCGGGTTCCCCAGGAGATGACCGTGGCAGAGGCCAGACTGGAGGAATTGAGCAAGAAGACTGTTCAGGAGGCTCTGCGGTGGCCGGATGACGATTTTCGAGGTCCAGGGGTCTGACCAATCCCCGTTGAGTGGAGACACGAAACTGACCAATGAGAGGGGCTCTTTTAAGTTTGAGGGCGGGGCATAGACCTTTCGTTCCTCAAGGCACAGGGGAAGGCGCACGTCCGCCGGGGGAAGGTTGGAAGCTGGGCGAGGTGGGCAAGTTGGCGGCTCCCTTGCGCTGAGTAGCCTTTCGGTACGAAGCTTGCAATAAAAGCCTGTATGCCTGTTTTACTAGTGGGTTGCTGCACGTATTGAGAAGAGGGCGCGGTTTTAAGTAGTCGGCTCTGGTGGGTGGATGAAGAGACTTGGCTAATAGGGCGTGTGTGTGTTTTACCTTTCTTTTGCGTAGCCAATAAGACCTATGCAGCAGGCTTTAAGGAGCAGGCACCATTTTGAGTGGCACGATTTGAAGAGCTTAATGCGGAACTAAGAGACCTAGCTAATAGGGTGAGGGTAAATAATTGAGACAGTAGACCAAGGGACTGAGATTAGCAGAGATCAGTTAGTTGCAATACGAAAGAGGGAAAATTATCAATTTAAGTATAAGAAACTGCCATGCTAAGATGTCCTGGTGTTAAGACAATCGGACTTTTATCACTCGCACTGGTGTTGAAACCGCACGCTTATTTCCCCCACATATCAACCTATAAGTTTTTCAAATCTAATAAAATAGCCCAAAGTACCACACACTATCACTATACTATGCTACTTAAAGTCTCTTTATCGGATGCCTCTTGTTCCTGCCACCTAGTTCGGTAGTTAATGACCTTATATTAGGACGAACGGAGGATCGGAGTGTGGCAGATATGTTAGGTGATCGAGAGTCCTCGTTTTCCTTCGCTTCACCTTCTTCATAGTTATCGTTTTTATCAGAGTCTATGGATATTAAAGGGGAGACCGGCGACCCTGTAATGACTAGAGATATTGCGGTAGTCATACTAGACCCCCTGAGTCTCTTGGGGATGGGGTTATTTGACCTTGACTGATATAATTAAGATGCGGAGATTGCGGGCCTTTTGTTCTGAGATGGAGTAATGGGCTATTGGGATGGACCTCCCTGCGACGATTATGATAATTGTGACTATGACTGTTGCGCCTATGAAGCTTTCTTTGAGGGAGATTTAAACATTGACCTCATCGCTGCGAAGCCGCCAGCTTGGGATGGGTCAGGTTCGGTTCTAGAGGGGGAGACTATGTTAGAAGTAGGTATAGGTGGCATGCTCTTGTCCGGAAACGTCCAAGAGTCGGGAACGACAATGAAAACGTAGTCCTTCTCATTAGCTGCAGGGGCAGCCACTATAAGACGATAGTCAAGCAGGCCAACTACCTTGCCGACGCAGTGGAAGGGAACACCTAGAATAAACTATGTATCTTTCCTATCTGCTATCTTCTTACAGAGGAGAGAGAATAGTAAAGCGTGAATAAGAAAGAAAATAAAAACTTGAAATGGGTAGAAGCCTTTGAAAGGACTCTTTGATAGCTGACCCGGAGTGATGTAGGTATAGCACTAGATAAATGCATAGCATCTCAGCTGCGCATCATCCAACAGCGGGACAGAGTCCTTAATTAAGTGGGTTTAACCTATCCCGAGAACCTGCCCCGTCAAAGAAATGACCGGTTAGATAAGTAGAAAGCCCCCACTATTACAAAGAGTTCATGGGTTAATACTAATAGGTATATTAGTAGCAAGCGCGATAATTAAACTCGAGCTAAGGGGAAAAGATAAGTCTACTTACGCTTAGTATCCAAAGTCGCGTATGAGAATAACTGGAACCTTGTATACTTCGCCGTCACTATCTTCATCGCTGAAAACATTAGGCTCCCATAGGACCCACTCTAGTGCGTAGGGGTATACTTTGCCAGTGAAATGGAACTACTAATTCTCCTACTCCGATTCAACAATCTACTAGTTATAGATAGAGAGGTTAAGACTAAAGTAGATCGGCAGTGGATCAGGGGATCGATGCCTTTCGGGACGTAGCATAGAATATTCAGGCAGTGTTATATAGGGAGGAGGTAGAAGAAAAACCCTACTAAGAGCTTCAACATTAAGGCTCTTTATAAGTTATTTATCTAATATAGGAAACCGCGTTAGGGTATCTAGCTAACTAAAAAAGAACATAGTTATATCACTACTAAGGTTTTTCGGAGAGTCATAAGGCATGCGCGGAGGGGGATAGCCGCTAAGGGTGGAAGTTAAGGTAGGATTTGAGGTAGAAGTTAATGAAGATATAATACATTGAACTAACAAATATTACGCTAAAAAATGAGAGAGCAGTTAGGATTATGACAGTGTGTATATAAGAGAGAGAGAGACAGAAAGCAATTATAAGATAAGCCTGCAAGATTAGCATATAAATATATAGAATAAAGAAGAAACACATCAGATATTTATAATCGATTAAATGATATAGTATATATAATACGAAGATTGATACCACTTAGTAAAGATACAGTACTTCGTTGCGCAGAGAGGATAGGCATCGCCGATCTCCATCTAATATTTTCAACTAAGAGCTACTATCCCTGCCGATGCGGATACTCGCACAATTAAATTAATCAATTAACGTAGATGGTAAATAGATTTGCTTTTTCCATGAGTACAAAGGATTGGCCAAAACGTTAGCACATATCGCCGATCATCGTAAAGCATCTTTAGTTAAGAGCCTTAATCCCTGCCAAGTAGATACTTGCACAGCGGAATTAATCAATCAACGTAGTTATTGAACAGAATTGCTTCTTCCGCGATTACGAAGGATTAACTAAGATATTAGATATTACCATTGCAATAAAAGTGGGTAAAGGGATATTTTAATCTATTAGTATATCAATACTACAGCGACCACAGCCATATAAATAAGAGGGTGGAGGAGTATAATGCCGTACTGGTATATTCGGTATAATAGCATACCGACTAGATAATGGGATAAATAATCAAGCCCGATATTATTAATATTATAATAATAAGAGGGTAGAGGAGTATGATATTCTACTAGTATACCGGTGTGACGATACTCCGAGTAGATAATGGGATGAATAATCAAGCCCGAAGTTAATTATTACGAAAGGATGAGGGTAAAGGAATATAATGCTCTATTGGTATGTCGGTGTAATAATACTCCGAGTAGATAATAGGATGAATAATCAAGTCTGATATTAGGATAAAATTAGAAAGAGTAAAGAAGACTATGGTGGGATAGACCTATTATTTATTGGAAGGTGGGTCAAGATAATGACGATAGACGATATTATTATATAGTTTGATAGGTATAATAGAGATAAAAGATGACGTGGGAGTATCGGGATAGAATGGGATTAAGAGCGGAGTAGGATAGGTTGGTGTGGGAGAATTGAACTCTGCCCTAGAATGTACCGATCATAAAATAGTATTGTAAATGGCATTAGCCTTTATCGTTTATATTTATAATGCTATTTAGCTTAATACACACGATTACATACACTAAGAATATACACCCTAAGAATACACTATATATACTATCTTATAATAGATTCGTTATTATCTACTTTACTTGAAAGGTTGCGTGGTCGAGCGCCTGGCAGCATACTCAGTAGTCTCGGGCTGAAGACGTATAATAATATCTTTAGTGCGGGAAACTCGAATATAAACGCAACACCAAGAGAATCACATTCTACTGTCTAACTAAGCACACCCGGTCATATTCCGGGTATCCAGCTTATGGGCCCGACATTAAGGAGGTCGCTCCCTACTATCTAACCGAGTATACTTAGTGATATTCCAGAACCCGTACCTATAGACGCGGCACTAGAGGGACCACAATTAGCGGACCAACTAAGTAAACTAGGTAATCACTAATAATACCAATTAAGTGTAAATCAAATCGACAATGCCAATACGCAAACATAGGCGGCAAGAAACTAGATGAGCCGGCCACCACCAGGGAGCACGACGCCGATACAAGTGCCTCCAAGAAAAAGAGGCAGACCGCGAGGTTCTCGTGCACTAAGGCGGAGAGATATTCGAGAAGGAAATCGGGTATAGGAATATCAGCCAAGTGCATACTAAGTCGACACCATCAATACTCAAATACAGGGACCTAAAAGCTGGATGAGTCGACCGCCGCTAAGGAGTACGATACCAATATAGGCGCCTCTAAGATCAGGAGGCAAGCCGCGAACTTCTCGTGCATCAAGACGGAAAGATGCCCGGGAAAGAAACTGGCGGCAAAGGAGATAAACCTAATAGCAAAGACCACTAGTTGCCGTTGGGACCCCACTAGCCAGTTCCTAGTTGCTATCTAATGCTCCATAGTAACTAAAACCTATACTAGTGTAACCGCTTATAGCACCAAACCCCACACAAGCTACAGAAATAAGCAACGCGAGCCAATATCACCGGCACAATATACTAGGCATGCAGCAATATATAAGCATTCCAAGCTTTTTAGATATGGATTAACATGGCCAATAAGAACTTGGCGCCAAGCGTAAGGCTAACCAACACGGATAAGAACAAAATAAAAGGCAAAATCGAACATAGGTTAAGAATAGTAACCTTGAAGAGCAAACCTAGGCATTTAAGAGAGCTATTAAGTATCTGGAAGATAAATTTATAGAGAAGGAGAGAATATCCTACATAAAGAATTAGCGTAAGCCGGTCCCCCGTGAGAGGAATATATCTACAGTCATGGACTTTTATTAAGCATTTCACAACATAGAAACCCTACCTATACACACATATATGATATGCTATCAGAAGATCAGCACCATAGAGATGAAAGAGCTTAGCTAGGAAGAGTAGATAAATAGCACAGCGATAAATAGTTGCCGCACGTATTCATATCCCGATTGCTTCCTTGTTGGCAAGGCTATACCGAGCTGCGAAAACTATGCAATGAAAATCCGCGAATACAATATAGCGCGGGGCGGGAACTTATATCAAGCACTTGGTTGCGAGCATATATACCCGGATGCTCTCAGAGACTTGATATTAGTTAAGGAGAAGCTAATCGCACTTAACACCCATTTCGGTTTCATTGTAAGAATTAAAGTCACAAAAAGCACTAAACAGAGTATGGCATATACATGGCATGTGAAGGGTCATATAACTATGTTTCCAAATAATGTTTAAGACTTGGTTACCACAGTACTACCATATCCGCTTCTATAATCTTTGGAGGATATCCATATATCCTGGCATAGGCCGCAGAGACTAGCCCCTAGCGATCTATCTAAGTTGCTCTTAGTCCGGCGAGGAGCTATGGAATGGGCGTTACTTTAGCTAAAAGAATTTAACCCCCACTATCGGCATATCGAAATCGATAAAGCCGAGTTAGATAGTTAGGGAGAGCCGGCGCATAGGGTTCCGAGCTAGATCTATGATAGGATAGAGAGAGATGAACCATCGGCATAGGAAGAAACGCGAATAGCGCATATTGTGCCCCCGGCAGAACGTGGAATAGATGACACTAGGCCCTAGTCACTCGAATAGATTGTAGACGGGCTAGGCAGAGCGTATGATGAGAATGATATAAGTTACGACGAGGATTAGTAGCTCTATGACGAGCGTAGTCGGGAGGAGCTCGAGTATGAGGGCATGGGAAGCTTTCTTAATGAGATGCTTGCATCTAGTATGTTTCCGCTGGATATAGCACCGCGAGCAATAGATGCCGATAAACTGCAATTTGCCATTAATATAATCAGAGGTAGACAGATAAATGCGCAGGCATAGCCGCCTAACCCGCCGGCTGGGAGCGCGCAGGATTCGCACCTTCAGCCATATATTCATATTTCAAGAGGCAATGAGTTTGCAGATGTTAATGATCTCTGGTATCTTGCAAAAGCATTTCTAATACTATTCCCGTTCGGTTTTAGTGGGCCACGGTATAAGGAAGAGATAGAATCGGACTTATAGAAGAATAGTGTCTAGCTCATAGGGCATATCCGTAATAGAGATGGTATTGGAGAGGGTAGAGAGGATACGATTTCGCCAACACGTAATCTCGGACTTCGCGCATAGATGAAGAAGGTGCTGCAACGATATAGTGGTCGCTTTGCTAATTATCCGGCGTTTTTATTCCTAGTCTTTAACATAGAGGTTCGGTCTAGGAATAGAGGAGTAAGTATAGTGAGCGTGCGACGGACCGATTTTCCTGAGGTTGAGAGGATCATTTAGTCATTAACACTAGACAGACTAGCGGAAGTGTAAAAGGAGTTAGAGGCTAGCGGGAGCACCCGAGATGAAGATATCAAAAAGCTCCTGCGACACATCTCATACTTTGGCTACAAACAGGCCATATCGCAGGAGTCGCGGCTAGCCATGCGCAGAAAGATTAAAACGCTTATTATTAGATATGGTATACCGGCGATTTAGTTTACGCTAAACCCTAATGACATTACGAACCCGGTAAAACTACGTCTAGCGGCATATCGAAAGGAGGATAAGGCTAGCGCGGAAGTAACCCTACTTCGGGCCCTTCAGGATAGGTATAAGAGAGTAAAGCTAGCGATAACCGACCCCATAAGCTCTGCCATCTTCTTCCACCGCGAAGTAGAGATATTCTTTGAGCATTACGTTAAGGTTAGGGAGGAATCTATGTTTAGTCAGATTGGATAGTATTTCGCCGCCGTCGAGACCAACGAATGCGGTGCTCTTTATGTCCATGGTTTGCTATGGCTCGAGGGGAACTTAGAGCTCGGAAACTTCATCGGTGCTCATAGAAACGGGGAGGATAATAAGAGTGTAGCGATAGAATGGGAAGGAATCCTAAAATATATCGATTCTATCTTTGCCGAGGTATATATATCTATATATCCACGTAACCAAAAGCCAACGTAGGTCGGAAGCTAAACTATTATCTAGGATCTAAACGAATCTGCTACCTTTAATGAGGAGAGCCAGACTAGGGTGGTTTATGATAACATATCCCACTTGATGACCGATATAGGGCGCTTCTCTGAACAGTTTAACGATGAAGCCCACTTTTGCGCGGGCAGGGTCTAGATGCATATCCACACCGCAACTTATGTCAAATACTCTCATAACAAGGAGGGAGGGAAAAAGCCTACGTGTCGATTCCATGCGCCTTAGAAGCTCTTTACAAAAAGCGAATTCGGCGCGGATAGTATACTTCGGCTCTAACGCTCACATCCCATAATCAACCGATGGAATAAGTCAATGGCGGTTAGGTTGAGGCACAATCACGACATCTCCTTCATCGGAACCCAAAGCAAGATAATAGCGCTGATATACTACCTAACAAACTACGCCACAAAAATCGAAGATCCGATCTAGAAGAGAGTAGCCATAGCAGCAGAGCTCTTTCCGAGTATTAGCACAACCAGCGCCGTCGGGCTTAGTGCAATAACTGCAAACTATGAAGCCAAGGCAAATATAAACCGCTAGTATCTAATGAGAATCGCAAACCGAATATTCACCGAGAGGCCATTATCGCAGGTGGAGGTGATTGCGTACTTCTTGGATTACCTAAGTGAGTTCTCGAGTACTAAACAATGGTTATATATAAATATAATAATGATATACTAGGCAATACTCCGACGCTGGCCGCATCTCCAGCAATGCAGTACCGGTAGCATTATAGGCGACGATAATGATAGACCTATCGAGAACATAGGTGGCAATAGCAACGGCAACGACGCGGAAGCCAGCGCGGAGAGGGTCTTAGTGGGAAGCGATAGTAAGAAGCTACTATACATTGAAGCCTACCACCACCGTGGAGAGGTGCTGCAGATATTATGCTTCTATGACTACGTGTCGCTTATTATATTACAAAAGAGGATAGATTCATCTTCCAAGGAGTTAGTGAAGATAGAATTTGAAATGAACTGGAAGCCGGGAAGGGACTGGGTGTAGGTTCTAAGACCCCCGGGGAAGTATGCAGTGCCATGCATAAACGGGTTTCTCGATATAGACTTTGATATTGACACAAACGCAGACAGATACCGCAGGTAAGCATAAGCCATAGAACAAATAGGATAGATAAACGAGGAGCATATACTAATATTAGCACCAGAGCTACAATACAGCACCTCGCACTCTTTATGCCATGGGAGAAGTTCACTATAGCAGCATTAGGCGATATTAATGAAATCTGGGAATACTAGAGACGGCGACTCCCCAAAAGACTCCAGACTATCGCAAGCAATATCTAGCTCTTAAAGCGATCAGCGGAAGATACGCGGCGAGACGCGAAGCAGTAGGCAGTTACAGGGGACAATGCCATTTTAGATAATATCGATGCTATGGGGGATAATATCTAAGATTCTATGGGCCCAGTAAAAGCATATCGCTTAGATCAGGTTAGCCAGCTTCGCCGACTAATGGAAATAGTACGGGGTGCCACAGCTCCCAACCAGGTGACCGCTAGTTCGGAGTCTCTCGTTAAGCTACTAGATTAGCTTTATAAAGCCCACGTAGATATCACCGACTTTGCAGATGATCTTAAGACTATCGCCCCTGCTGAGAGCCTTAAGTAGTACTAGCCAACTATAGTAGCTAGAAGCGAGCTCCCAATGCAACATTAGCTCAGGGGGATTAAGAGCAAGCAGGATAAAGCCGACAAGGAAATTATGCAAAGAATCCAAGGCTCTGACGGAGTTTAGGATACTTAGAACACGGCTGCCGGCATAGAAGCATTATTAAACCATACTTTTGCGGGTGCAGGAGAAGATAGCATAGAGATATCGGAAACAGACACCAGGAATACTAATAGACCTAGCACTACGGTCGCTTTTGGACCGTCAACCATATTCCTCCATGCCGGTCGGTAGATCGCAAGCAGGTTCACCCTAAACGAGCGGCAGGAAATTGCCTTCCTTTTAGTATATCGCTATCTTGACACTATCCCGGACGAAGGTGATAGCGATGATTTCGATAGTAGTAATATCGAGAACAATAATAACGCACAACTATGCGAGTTCCTAGGTGGGGAGGGCGGCACCGGGAAGTCCAGGGTCATCGAGGCGTTAGCGGAATTATTCGCTAGCAAAGATATATCGCACAGGCTGCTCATAACGGCGACATCGGGGGCCGTAGCAGCGCGGATTAACGGCGTGACTATTCACTCCGCCTGTGGGATGCAACCCAACGCATCCGACGGCAATGCCGACGATAGCAGCACGGTAACCTACATGGACGGTAATACCTAAAGAAGATAGAGCGAAAAGTGGCTGCTTATTATTGACGAGGTAAGCATACTAGGCCTCCAGACGCTCTCCAATATCAACAAGCGGCTTTGCGCCTCCCGAGGATTAAATCAAGATTTTAGCGGCATCCTAGTGGTGCTACTATCAGGAGACTTCTACTAATTCCGCCCAGTGCAAAACAAGTCGCTATTGACGCCATAGTCCGCCCTCAGGATTGCAGATAAAATGAGGGCGCATGCACTCTAGGCTCGATTTACCACCGTCGTTATGCTCACCGAACAGGTGCGCGCAGCGGGGGACCCATAGCTGCAGCGGCTGCTGACTCGGATCCGGCAGGGGCAGCAAGACGAGTCCGACATAGAGCTTCTTAATAGCCGGTGCTTTCAGGAAGGCCAAGCCATACCATAGGGCAGGGGCATCATAGTAATTACACCCCTTAACAGTAATAGATAGAGCCTAAACATAGATGCGGTCTTAGCCTTCCAGAGGCACCACTAGAAGCCAGTCCGGATATTTCTACCCCAGCACCGTTAGGGTAAACCCAGTATATTACCGGTAACGGAGGAAGAAGCTACGCTCATAGCCAGCGTCGGAGATAATAGCAAGATCTATGTGCCGGCCACGTTTATATTCGTGCCTAGCATGCCGGTGGTAGTAACGAAGAATATAAACCCAGGCCTTAAGCTCGTGAACGGGGCCAAGTATAAAGCACTAGAAGTTATACTAGACTCTAAGAGTTTCCTAGGGTATCAACTCGCCTCGAATATCATCCTCCACTTTAGACCACCTGCCGGCATTATCCTATCGTCCGAGTCCACTAAGAAGTTCAAGTTTAATGACATACCACCAGGCACGGTCCTGCTTACTCCAACAAGTGCCCAGATACCCATCGAGAAGAAGAAGAGGGCCAAGAAAAGGCCTTGGCAGAGGCACGAAGTGAGCCGCCGAGGACTTCCCTGCACTGCCGCGTTCGCATGCACCGATTACAAAATCCAAGGCGAAACCCTCGTCGAGATTACGCTAGAGCTACGAGGAACCGGAACAAAGCTAAATACGACAACTAGACAACTCGAGCCAGGAAAGTGCGATCCGTACAGCCTGTATATGCAGCTATCGCGGTGCAAATCGCTTGATAGTATTATGTTACTATCAAAGGCATGGGTGCAGGACATAGTCGGGAATAAAATACCATAGGAAATATTTAATAGCGAGGCTAGGCTAGAATAGTTATGCGAGAGGACAGTAAATGAGGCCCGATTATCGTTATTATCATATCTATCTACACAATACTAGCAGTAATATAATTTAGATAACTATTGGATTATGACCTTATATTACGAAACCTCTAATAGATCGATATGCCGACCTTAGTCAGAGGCGGCGTAAGATGACATAAAACCCCTCTCGAGAAAAGAGGGGGCCGCGAGGCATCCTAGATTAATACAATCATCATCTTTAGTCTCCATACTCTATTGACCATTAATCCCTTGGATTGAATGTATGGTACGCGATCCAATAATAACTAATATATTAATTACACCTAACTTAAGCATAAGAGAAAATATCATAAAATATAAAGACAAGAGCAATAATGCGATTACATAAACCGAGCTCGCACGTGCATTTCACGTGCATTTCACGTATGTCTTAACAGGAAACCCTCAAAAGAAGACTCCTTTGCACTTAATCTCAGAGAGCGAATAAGAGTTCATATATGCGCATTGCCAAATGAGGAAGAGAAGATTGGCACCTCTGAGGGGCATTCGGATGGGGTTAATCCGGACCAATAGGAGGTGTAGTTACGCTTCCTAATCGGGTAATCACTTAATGCGGGTGGGGGGAATCCCAGAGCTTAAGAAGACCTTTCGTACCGAAAGGCAAACGCCCTTCGGGCTGAATTATTATTATTATTATTAAACTAAAGAGATTAAGCTAAAGAGATAGATTAGATTAGATTAGATCTAAGGCGAGAAGTGAAGCATAAGCGGTGATGATTGATTGATTGATGCAGGGCAATCGAGGTAAGCATTTCGGTGCGGCGTAAGTGATTGTTTTAAGGCGCGGGTTGGCGAAGACAACGGAATGAAAATGATAAAGCGGGTGGTTTTGGAGAGTGGTTTACTATTATGGTTCGAGTAAGGAAATGCCACATCATATCACGTCGTGTCATCATCATGTAGTGGCATAATAATTGGGGTGCAAATAGGGGAGGTGAGGATGGTTATTAGCGAGGCACGGAGAGAGATATAAATGGGTGTAGGGTAGGTGAGTGGAGGAGTAAAGGCCGCTTTTTTTTCTTTTTTTTTTTTTTTTTTTCGCCGCATTGGCCGGGAGTGGTTTGAGCGGGGTTAAGGACGGATAAGAAGACGAAGGAAGGAAAGGGGGCAAAAAGGAGAAAAGGGAGTCGTTAAGGGGAGAAGTGCGAGAGGGAAGGCGGCTCATCGAGCGTTCGTTGAAGAGGGAGAGTGAACGGGAAGGGAAGAAGGAAGGGGCGGGGAGAGTCAGGGTCAAAATGGTCAAAAAAAAAGCGAAGTTAAGGGACAAACGGACAAAGGAGGTCAAGCGTTGAATAGACGAGTAAAGTCAAGGGAGTAAACGTGGTTGTGTTGGAGAGGGTAAGTCAAAGAGGCGTTAGTAGACGAAGAGCACGGTTGGTTGCGGGTTTCACGTTGTTCGATGATAATGATGATGATGTGAGGTCGAATAAGGAGATAGGCGGGGCGGGCCAAGTCAAAGAAGTAGCAAAGTTTTTGCGGGTAGGGTTATAAGGTAGATAATAAAAGAGAGTATGGTTACAGTTTGGCATTACTGGGAGTTTATGGGTTCGGATGGTTTCGGCGGGGTAGAGGTGTATAGAGGTATGTTCGAGGATGGTCACAAGGCAAAGGAAGAGTAGGCAGGGGAGAAAGCGAGGCCGGGACAAATAAGCAAGGTAGCAGAGTTAGGAGTTCGCCGTGGGCACGGGCGAGAAGGTTAGAGCGGCTAAGGATAGGTAAAGCGTAGGGAGCGGGTAGGTAGGGGAGTAAGAGAGGACAAGGCGAGTCGGCAGCAAAGGGGGTCGTAGAGATGGGGATGTAGGAGGAGGAGGGAGAGGCAGATTATCAGAGGAGCCAGCGGTTGATTCAACAAGTGGAGGCAGAGCGGAGGTTATAGGTGATGCAGGAGGCAGAGGGGGTGGGCATGTTTGAGGATATTTTGGCAGAGTGGGCGGGGGTGTTGTGGTGCATGCAAGATAGATAGAGAGGTCAGAGGAGGTATATCACGAGGCAGAGATAAGGGGAGTAATTTACGCAGGGATGCCGCAGAGGTTAGGGGATTTCATGTAGGGGATTTCATGCAAGAGAGCGGGCATGGAGGGCGAGATAGAAAGAGAAGCGAGGTAATTATTTATTTATGGTACGTAGAACATGGATATAGGAGCAGCGGGTCGTACGGACGAAGGGGAGGAGAGAGAGAGAGAGAGAGATTTGGGTAATAATAGGGATAGCGGGGATAATAAGGGGGGAGGGGGCAAGCAATGGATGCGAACAGTTGGGGTGCAGAGGTTATGAAATTTATAGAGGGTAGGGAGTGCCGACGGGAGGAATTGGACCGAGAGATAGATGGGTTCATGGGGCGAGTAAGGCGCGAGGTAGGAGAAGAAGAGTATTGCGATGTTTATAGCGAGCGAGCGTTAAGTATAAAGATATAGGCATTGGTAAGGGACGCATGATGGGCCGGTGGAGAAGGTAAAGATAAAGAGGATATAGCGAGGGCGGCCGAGATTGAGGCAGATTATGAGGGAAGCAGGAGGCTGATCCGGCAGACAGAGAGGGAGCGAGCGTTGAATATGATGAAGGGGGCGCAAGATGCGGCGGATTTTGAGGCAGAGTTGGACGAGTGGAGTAGGTGTCGCATCGTGTATAAGGAGGGAGGGTATAATGACGACGAGGAGGATGTTGAGTAGGGAATAGATGCGTGTGCGAAGAAAGGGTCGCGGATGTGGCAATTGTTCACGGAGAAAGGCAATGAGGTCGGGGAAGGAATGTTTAAGAAGAAGAGGTTTATGCGTTGAGCCGCGGTGCGATGAGGCATAAGGGGTCGAGGTATGAAAGTGAGTTTTAGTGGGTTGTAGTCGCATCAGATTTGTGATATTGGTATGATTGAGCGAGTAAGTAGGGTGAAGAGGGAAAATGAAGCAGCGTATGACGAATCGAATTCTATTATGTAGGGAATACAGTTCGTTGGGCATGCAGAAAACGTGGCGAGTCATCCCCTGACTCGGTTGCGCGTGTTCATGCAGCCGATGCAACGATGCAACAGTCCCGGTAGCAGAGGGGGTGAAACTCACTTTCGGCCAACGCTGCTTCTCGTCGGTTTCCTCTGCAGGATACGACGAGAACGGTTGGCCGTTGGACGACTCGACCCCTGGGCTCACCCGAGAAATGCTGGGTCACCCGAAGGGAGAGATGTTGCCTCATCCACCAGGAGCCGAGCCGATCCCTGCTACATCGGTGCGACCCTCTCCCCTGCCAGGATCGTTTGCTGCCTTGTAGATATACCGTGCACTATGTCCATGCACAAACTCCAGGGATGGACCTCGTTAGATCGAGACATCTGGAGATGTAATGCGACTTGTGGGCTGGCGAGAAATTACTGACAGATGTCGTATCGCTACGGGCCCGCATATGATCACCGAGGTCCGTGACAAACCCCATGGATAACAGAATCGATCGGGGAATAGTAGCAGCGGTAGTGGGAACGCGTCGGCTTAGGTGGACGGGAAACCCCTGTCACCGGGAGTGACACCCTGTGGCCCTCGTACGATGCGAGCAGAATATTCCTTGCCTGCATCAATTTTGACTTTTCCCGGGGAGGAGATTGTTCCACATTGATCTAATGATCCGCGCTGTCCGCGCAATTAATGCCCCCGTTTCTTGCGGTCCACTGAGAGTGTCCGTGTTGCTCTTTGACACTGCGACATTATCTTTGCGAGCCCAAGGAAGAAGCTGCAGTACAAGTCTTGATGGGTAGTTCTCTAATTTGAGAGTTTTGGGTCTGTTTGTCTGAGACATGTCTTGAAAATTAATGGGCTCTCCACAAGCTGTCGATTTTATGTATATTAAATCTCGATCAAGCACCTGTGGTGCCACTACGCTCCCTGTGTACATCCACTGTCCAGCTCTGCTCGACAAGCACCGTCTGGCTTGTCTGACTATGACGGTCCCACGAGCCATTGGCCTCAGAAGCTGCCGTAACAGTAGCCTGGTTTCCCCGGTCGCGAGACTTGCCCATATCCATCATTTCGTAATTCTGTCTCCGATAAGAAGCATTTGAAGCCATGTCAGCGACCGACATTATTCCCCTTGCGGACTTGTCTCGAGGACGGGTCGTGTGGGCCGAAGCTGAGGCGTAGCCACTTGGTCCGCTTCTGCTTCTACTGTTGCTTCCCTTGCTGCTCGCTCCACGAAGGTCTCCTGCAATCATCTGTCCCGATTCCAGACTGTCGAGGAATGGCTTGAGGTAGGGAATACACGTAGCCATGACGCTCAAGCACAGAATGACTTGGGTTATGATGGTCGGCGGCCACATGTCAAAGATGGGATTGTTGGATTCGGTCGCAGCCTTGTAGTAGTACATGTGGCAGATGATAGGAGGAATGATGCTTTACATCCTTTGTCAGTATTGTGCTTTTGCCAAGAATGAGGCTGCTTACAATGTGCGGCACCCAAAAACGCCAATGACCAACGTCTTCTTGGCGACCGATGTCTTTAAGTGGATGAACATGTCGACAAGAATTGAAGTGATTGCGAGGTCGGTGATGATGTTCAAAGCATCAACGTAGACCCAGAAGGCGTACTGTAGCAGTCATTAGATGCAGTCTCTTCCATCAGAATATGCGACGTACCCGATTGAAGCACTGGCCTTCCACGTAGTCCCAAGGCTCCGGGATAGAGCATTGGAAAAATGAAGCTGCTATCGATGATAGTGCCCAGGCACCAATCATGCCTTCGGTGGCCCAGATCAAGCCTCGACGCTTTCGAGGAGCCATACCCCAGATGGTCCTCGTGGCCGAGATCTTTGCCAAGAGCAAAGTGAGAATGAATAGTACGTCCGATGTGTATTGCGCCTGTGATGCAGACATGTCTTGTTAGCGCTTTGACTCTCGAGTCGGTGATGCTTCATAATTCTCCGTACCTTCAAGATTGACGAGACCTGATCGGCGGACAGGCCTTGCATCTTCCCCAGTCCGTTGGCACCCTGGATAATGACGGCGATCGACTGCGCAATAGCCATGATCTTCTGCAGTCAGCAAGCGACAACCAACAAAAAAGAAGTCTAGAACCAACCGTGGAGGCGCCAACAAGTATGTCGTCCAGCTTGAGGTTGCCCGCCGTTGCCATTCTGGTCACCAAACGGGTAATGGCAGATAGAATCGAAATGACCATGAGTAGAGCCGTCACGGCCCGTATCAACGGCGCCTTGTTGAAGGGCGTCTCATGCTCGCGAGGCAGAATCATCGTGTGGGCGCATCAAGTTGCAAACTCGCAGCGTTGGCAGCGGAGATTTGAAGCCACAGAATAATTCAAGGGATGGCAGGCCTTTTCGCCTGTTGGTCAATCATCCGCCAGCCACAGAAATATCTCTGCTGAAAAAGACGAACCACCACTTTTCGCAATCCAGACAACCGGGAAAACAACCCCCAAGCACCAGGGTACGAGCACCGTGTGATAGCCAAGAACGTGCCTCCTTTAACCTTGACACTGACAGGCACATGCCGTCCAATCGCAAAAATTAACCGTAACGGCCCACCGCACATCCGCTCAACTGAAGCGTCTCGGCTCAGGCGGGATCGACAGGCCCCCGATCCGCCCGTGACAGGGCCATCCCGGCAGATGGACCTTAATCCAGCTTCCAGACTGGTGATAGATCTGCCGCAGCGTCCACCGGGCGGTCCTTGCTGCTCCCCGGTTGCTGGGTTCAGGGTCTTAATGACAAGGGAGAGATACGTGATAATGTAACTCCCGCTTACCAGCGACACGTCGTTAACCAACAGACATATGCATCTCTCTGCATGTGCCGTCAATGCGAGACGCGCTAAATCAAACGAAATGCCCCCCTGGGCCCTTGCTTTACCCATTCAGGCTTTTCGCGTTAGTTCCATGGCCAGTTTTGCTTTGCAAACCAAACTCAAACCTTCATTCATCAGCTCAGTCTGCGGCGCATGCACACCACAGTTGTCACATCCCTTATCACCCTCGTTTACGTCCCGAAGCTTTCTTCAAGAGGAAGGTAGGAGGTGATTGTACCGAAGCGAAGGATGAGGCTTGAAAAAATCTCCGCTGTCTGCTAAGAAAGAGTCATATGTGACGTGGCTCGGCACCTTAGAAGGATCCATTATTGTTAGTAGTGTCGCTCCAAGTATGCGTCAATTCGCCGAACTCGGACAAACTGCTCCCCCTTTTTAAACGACCTTGATTCTGTCGCATCACCGTCAGAGCAACACTCCTTCGACTGTGAACGGTGCAATTTGTCAACATGGCGTCGAACGCTTTGGTGCTAGAGAAAGCAACTCTGGAAGACGTTCCTGCGCTTACTGAGTTATGGTACGCCGGGTTCACAGACCCCGGGGTGCGATACTTGTGGCCCGATACTCCAGGCGTGCGCAAGTGGTGGGATGAGGCCAACCGCGAGGATCTTGTCAATAAGACCTACCAGCACTATATCAAAGTTATCGATCCCAGTTCAAAGGATCACCGGGGTCGGCCGCGGATAGCTGCCTTTGCGAAATGGGACACGGCTACGCAGGAGGAGCGAGGACCTCGATATCCCGCTTGGAACCCGGACATGCCTCTCCAAGCGATCGAGGATTTCATTCAAAGTCTGGAGAACTCAAGACAGCAAGTGATGGCTGGGAAGACAACGCATTACTGTGGGAGTTTCTTTATTTCGCTAAGGGAAGCGATGCTGACTGTTTTTAGATCTTGATACTCTCGTCACACATCCCGAGTATCAAAGACGAGGTGCCGGCTCAATGCTCATGAAATGGGGTTGCGATCTTGCAGACGAAAATGGTGCCGAGCTGTACGTAGATGCAAGCAAGGACGGCTCATTCCTTTACCGGAAATTTGGTTTCATTGAAAAGACCCTTGAGGGTGAACCTGCAGCTGGAATCATCCCGATGGCTCGGGCCCTTACAGAGAAGAGCCGAAGTGATGGGCGCATGGACCGCGTGCTCGTGTGAGGAGGCAGTGAGAAGACAGCCATTGGAAAGTGATATTAATCACCAATTTTTGAACATCCAAGAGACATGCGGGTTTCTAGATGGCCTACCTAATTCAGCGTAGTTCTAGAAATGCGAGGCCATGCTGCTTGACTGATCATTGGTGTTCTAGATCTGTTCTGGTGCTCCATCAGAAGGATGTAGGGTACAGGGGGTTGGTTGCACAAATTTGATCACCCCTGTTTTTTTTAGTCAACTCCTCTTTTTTATTTGCGCATGAAGTTCTGTTCTTTGCTTCTTACGTCTTCTTTATATAATTAACTTTGCTAGTGCACTTCTTCTAACATTACAACCATGTTTGATCCACATGTTCCAGAATCATTGTTTCTCAAAGTTAATTCAATTGGATTCAAGCAACCCCCGTCAACACCACCGCTTTGACTTTCAGATGCTACGTTACATAAATAGCGTTATTCAAAAACTGGTTCTTGATACTTGAATTGTTATACTTCTCTCTTTCGAAAGGGAAGTACGTAATTGCAAAACTTAGGCTCGTCCCTCAGCATTCAGCTTCATATCCTCATTCCCAAATGGTGACTTCGTCATGGATTCCAGTCCCACGAACCAAGGGAAGAAGTTTCTCAATGGATTCCTTGCCCATTGGCTGGTCGACGAGAACGAATGGATGCTCTTGAGCACCTTGGATACCGTTCTTGACCTCCTCGCGAACCCACTAGATGGAAGGTCAACCGCCAATCTTCACATGCCTTGAGCGAATTTCTACATACCGGGATTCCAAACGAGGTAAACATTATGTGGTCCGGGCGAACCCAGTCATTCTCTAGAACAGAGCGGTCCAGTGCCCCAGTCCAGAGAAGCACCACATGAGGCCAGTTGAGTTCAGCCGGGAGGCTGGTAGGGTCGACTTCATATCCAATGGGCGAACCGCACACTCCGCAAAAGTACCGCCATCGGCTCGGCGAAGATTCGTAACGTTTTAGAGGTGACGCTTCATCAGCCGAAAAATTGGAACTCATCGAAGCCCAAGGTGTCCATGTCCGCTCGTCGCCAGAAACCGGTGTAGTCGTTTTACCGTCCGATCCAGTCTCGGGAGCCATGATGGAGATGCTAACAGTCGGAGCATGAGTGGGCATTCCATAGACACCTATCTGAGCTGTTGCAGCACGACAGCCACCGCAATGACAGACAACAGACATGGGAAATCGAGGTTGAACTGAATCAGGAAGTTCAACACCTGGAGTCTTGTACGGACTGAGAGGACGGTCCTCGAAGGGAGGCACAGAGGCCTTGAATCTCACTGCTTTGCATCTGCACCCCCCTTGAAGCTCAAATGCGTGATCAGGAAAAGGCATCACAGAAGGTGGCCTTGGTGCAGAATGACATTGGTGTTTGAGCCTATGACAAAAGGGACGGTAAACCTTCAATTTATAACACGAGCCCCTCGTCTTGTCCGAGTTTTCCGAACTCGAATCCTTCCGTTGATAAATATCGGATGTCGCACCCAGACTGTCAGACTCCTCCCTCTTTCGGCATGCTATAGTCTGACATGTACAGTCTGACAGTGGTGGGCGCCAATCATGAATGAAGCCCAGAGTCGCAAATCGGCCCATAACACCAAACTCGCCCATCGGTTAGGCTTTAGCGTTACGGATACCATCATCCAAAAGCTATGCTTACACTATCATGATAAGCATAACTGAGGGGTTATGGTGGATGGAACCGAAGCGGTGAGCCTGGAAATAACATCATCATTCGGGATAAACCTGATTCTTGGCATTTTTTTGAGATTCCTCTTTGCTATTAGCACTATTATATATGATTGCTGCCATGCGATACTGTCTGCCATTGTGTGAATATCTTCCGTGGCACATGTATAGGTATGATTCAGGAATTTCACTCATAACGAGATATCAATTTATTTGACTGTATCAAGCGCCGTTGAATCTCATACGGTGTCAATATCGTATTCAAAGCTCTTTCGTCTGCTACTGTGGCTGGCTTTCAGTTGTAAATAGGTGAACAAGTAATACCGAGATAGGCTCAGGATATTAATTTCTTTGTGTGTATCTCTATTGTTTGTCTGTCTTCTTTGTCTTCCAACACCCAATGCCTACACAAATACGAGTGAAGTTGTTCCTCAAAGGGAACCTCCCACACCATTCTTTTTGTTTTGTTCACATATTGTCCACCCAATGACTAACCCCTGACATGCACTATATGATTCGGGCAGTGCTACGGGTGTGGCGGGCAAATGTGATGTCTGGAATTGTTCACCGTTATGAGACGTCCGTTCTTATTGCTAATTCTCGTTCGGCTCCGCATCAGCTTATCTTGGTAGTGTATAAATCAGTCTTTTGCCTCATTTCTCCATGTTCATTGCTAGGCGATTTCTGACCGTTGCTGAAACAGGCGACTAGACAATCCCCGCACCAAGTACCACGGAGGTTACATCTTCGATGACAGACGGTCTGAGACTCCAGGGAGATTCCCTTCCTATCGAGTACCCAACTTACGATTGGGGCAAGTCTCCATCCACTGATTACCACGATCATGACTGGTTCTGGCCTTTGAATAAGCGAGTTCTTACGGTATCCTTACTCAACGGAACAAATGAGGAGAAGAACATCATCATCAACCTCATAAATGAGCATTACAACACAATCAAGATGGGTATCCGGTTCAAGTTCCTTCAAGACGGTGACTCTACCCTATCCGACATCCGAGTCGCGGTGACAACGAGCTCTGAGTCAACCGACGGGTACATGGCTACCACTGTTCCCCGTAATGTACCAACTTTGCGGCTTCAAATGTCACTGAGCCGCCCGGGTGGCCCCTCTCAACGACGTCAGCACTCTTAGCGACTTTCCTCTGCCAGGGGCAGCACCTTTGCTACCACCAACTCGATTCACCCCTCGTCCATCACCAAACCTCAGTACCTCGTCCTCCTCTTCTGGACCCCATCTCAGCGCTTCGTCACCCGTATCGTCTGGTGCTACCACCCCTAAGGCGTCTGTCACGGAGGAAAAGCAGGAGGAACCCGAGGCCGGTGACGATCTTGGCGGACTTAACGATGGACCGTTGTTCATCCTTCAGCCACGAACCTACACGCCGCAACCGCCTGCCACACCCGTGACGCCTGTGGTTAAGAGCCCTGAATCACCCAAATTTGAAGAACAATTCCAAAGGCAGACTCTTACACAGCCTATCCGAGAACCTGTAGGACTTGCACAGCCCGTTCGGGAATCAACAGGATATGCAGAGCCTGTCCGGGAGTCGGTAGGATTTACACAGTCTGTCCGGGAATCAGTGGGATTGGAGAAGAGGACATCTTTGCGGCAGCGTGTGTCACAGAAAACAACACCGCCCGTATCTATCCAAATTCCTCCAAGGAACACCATCGAGATACAGTCATCGCTGCGGCCATCTCCTGGAGGCATAACGCCACGTACCTCGAAATCGCAAGCTCCCGACTACTCGCATGCCTCAGATCTTGAAGCTTACCAGCCTCACCGTCTTCCTCGAGCCACCTCACACGCAGACTTCGGGACTCCTCCTGTGCGTCCTCTCATGCCCTCGCCTCATTCTGAACATCACCAATTTTATCATAATACGATTCCTGTCCGTGCATCACCCCACTCTCCCCTGCAGCAGAGGCCGCATACTGCAGGTCCGGCCGATCAGTACCATCAATCGGGATATTTTCCTGGACACCAACGCAACCAGCCATCTCGAATGGGTGCCATGAGCACGCTAAGCAGTGTGACAACGGCGACTTATGACGATGCTGCTACCGTGACATCGCGGGCTACAACCCAAGCTGGAGGCAAGCGGGTCAAGAAGAAGAAGAGTGCCTTTGGGTGGCTCAAGAAGGCGTTTAGCATGGACGAGGACGAAAAGGCAGAGTATGAGGCACGCAGAGCCATGCAGTACCGCGACAACTACTACGATGGGCACAGCCCCAAGTTCCTGGACGGAAGGAGAATTCGATAACTCGCTGGGAGCGAGTGTCTCTTGGAAACCTACCTATACTTACCTACCTACCTATTGGGCCTAACATGCCGCCCGTTTCACGCAAAGTCGTTTTTGCGAATTGATACCCGGCGACAGCCATCGCCTGATTTTGCAACATCAGCCATCATCTCATTATCATCTTGGATCTACTCTCGATCACATTTACAAATCACATCTCAGCATGCCTGATGGCATAACATGCTTGGCCTTCTTAGGCATTCGTTTATACTTGAATGCCACAAGTTCTGGGAACAGTAATTGTTTCTTCCCCATCTACCTAGCATATCATCTTGGTCAGCCGGCACTGGAGGCGTTTCTGGCTTGGGTTATACGGTAGCCGACGTTGTTAATCTACTATGGCGATCTTGTTTGTATGGACCGGATTAGCTGAATACTCTTTGGATTGGACACTGGGGGCGATGCTGGACAGTAGGCAGCTATGTAGTGAAGCCTTAACACGGGGAAATTATGACATTGAATGCAGGAAATGCCTGCGAAAGTATGTAGTGAGTGCGATCATAACGGCGTGGCCATAGCTGGAAAGAGTGATTTCCGATGTCTAAAGATGCACCACCCGGCTTGCTTCATTTCTGTCGTCTTGTAAGTGCGGTTGAAGATAGAAATATGTATATGAAACGCAAGCCTTGAATATGGACCAACGGACATGATATACAAGGCAAGGCATGTTTACCATTACTCGCTGAATCCATAGCTCTTAACCCGGCTAAAGAAGAAGGGCTTATCGTTCTTCAAGCCAAACTCGCCCCAATCATCCGTTAACTTGTTATAGCTGTAGAAACCGCGCCAGATGAGCTTGTTGTTACGGGCGCCTTTACCGGCGCTCCGCATCGACAGGTCCATGCGGTACATGTATTTGGAGCCAACACCCTCGGTCTCAACAAAGACGTCACCCTCCGGGTCGCGGTCCCGATCATGCGGGCCGGCGGCGATGGTGGGGCGATCCATGACGGAGGGGTCGTCCCGGTCCGCGGCGGAGGACAAACGCCACCGGCCGCGTAAGGCGAGGGCCATTACGGCCGAGGGGAGGTGGGGGTGCGCGACGTCGCGGTGCAGGTGTAGGTCCTCGCGGGTGAGGTGGTGGACGACGTCAGAGGGCTCAGCGGTGGTGAGCAGGCTGATGAGGGTGCCGTCGCGGAAGAAACGGAGGTAGCGGTAGTATGTGACGATGTGGATGGGGCTTCCCCAGTAGGTCTGGTTGGTAGAAATTTGACCGGTACGGACATAGTTGACGGTGCTGATGTAGCAGCCGTTGAAGCGAATGCGTGGCCGTGAGCGGAAGAGGTTCTTCCAGGTTGGGTAGACAGAGGGGGTGAGGGACTCTGTATAGGCGAGGTTGTCGGCATGTCGTCGTTGAGCTATCTCGGCGGGGCCGACGATGACACCGTCAACAATTTCAATGTCGTCTTGCTCCTCTTCTGGGAGGTCATCCCATTCAATGCCCCTTTCGAAGCGGTATAGCATAGAACTGAAGCCAACCTCTGAACCCATAGCAACTCGGCGCCAGATGCGCTGCTCAGTTGCTACGAGGTAGGCCAGCCGCTTGCAGACTCTAGATAAGCGAGCAAAGTCGCCGACGTCGGCAATGGCCACATCACGGAGGATGTGGACGAGAATCTCATCAGGGAGATCAGCCAGGGGGCATGGCGGCTGGGGCATACCCTCGACAGGAGGCGGCTGAGGCTCGATCTTGAGGCCAGAGAAGCTGGCGATGAGCTCGCCGATGGGCAATGGCTTTACTTCTTCGGCTTCATCAGCCTTGGGTTGTGATGTGATGGCTGTTGATGACCTGGTGGCTGTTGGTGAAGTTGGTCTTGGAGCCGCCTTTTGCGGGAAGTGCTTCTCTCGATATCTCCGATCAACACCATTGTCAAGCTGTAAAAGTTAGCACTTATTCATCTTTAAAAGACAGGAGACAAACCCGGTAAGCCTTGCGGTAAAGCTTTAGACTATCACCCATGTTTCCCTGAGCCTCCTTGTGCATAGCCTCCTCATAATGATCAAGAGCCGAAACGAGCTTCTTGCCCGAGCGTCCATGATGCACCTCACTGACAGGATGACCGCTCAAAGTCGGCTCCTCAGGCGCAGGTTCATCAAAAGATTGACCTTGGAGATAATCATCATCGTTATCGTCAGCCCCCGCAGGACCAGGAGCAGGCTTGTGCGACACAGGAGGTCCGTGGTGAGCCCGTCTCGAAGGTCCAGCCGTAGACTGTTGCTCGTCATGGTGGTCCTCGTTTCTGGTCCTGAGATCAGAGATCCACTGCTGGCGGAACGACTCTAGCTCCGAGTCGAGCTCTTGTCCGTTGGAAGAAGTCATGACTTGTGTGTGTCTTGTTTTGTCCGATATGTCCGAAAGGTGATTTTGCAAAGCGGTGTCTACAAAGGATTCATGATTACGTATACAACTTTATAGATGAAGGAGTTCAAGCGGTGAAGCTTTTAATTTGTTTGAGCTTGAGTATGTTGCCGCTTGACTCAGAAGGGGAGGAAATCAATTGAATGCAGGGGGTAGGTAAGAAGAGAGTAATTGCTTAGGTGTGATAACGTCTAGACGTGATTGATGATGCAAAGAGTATCGGATCTAGGGGATTGGTCAGGAGGATGAGCAGGGATCTTGGCCGGAAGCAGTTCGCCGCAAGAGTCATCAATTTGACGGTGGACAAATTGAGACTAGGCCAGTTTTAGACGGAACGGGAAAAGATGATCCGTTGGAAACGTTGGACGGTGTAACAACCACTTCGAGGGTGGTTAAATTTGCAGTGAAAGAAATAAGTCCCAATTCGCAGGGCTGCGCTCCATTCGAGTTTAATCTATTTTCTTTAATGATCTCAATTGCGCATGTTTAAAGTTACATTTCAAGGCTATTTTGGGGGATTGGCTTGCATTGAATAGTTAGGGGGGTTACTTGGTTGACGTTGTATCGAGCGTGAATGCATGTCACAATTGCCTCGGGATTTATATTTGCACGTAAAGAAATCTTGCATCCATCAGGCATGAACCAATGCCATAATCGCCTCGAAGGGGGTTAAATTTGCAGTGAAGGAGCGGCTCAATCAGGCTGGCGAATCATCCCGTCAAACCAAATTGGTGCTGAAGGGTACATACAAATGATTGCCTTGTTACGCCGAGCCTCATAATCGTCTTGAAGGGGGTTAAAGTTGCAGTGAAATCGCGAGGCCCAGGCTCTCATTGGCGCCTCGAAAAGTAGAAAAGATCACCCTACAAAAAGCCTCTGCCCCCCTGTTGATATGGCAGCCTGCTAGGATAGTAACAGCGACCGCTCCGTAAATTTTGAAGTCGAATAAGTGTCCTATGTAGTGCCAAAGTTAACAAAGGGGTGGATGATAGATCCCGCAACAGTCTGTAAATTTGCCGTGCCTTGCTGATTATCACTACGGGTTTGCATTCCGAAATGTCTCTGCAAGAAACAAGACTCTCATCGCGCATTGCTCAACTACACTGGTATGAGATGGGCTTTGCCGCTTTCTCGCGGACATGGCACCCGTCAAGAATGAGACAGCGACCTTATGAAGTCATCTACTCAAAGCTCCTAGGTATCATGCCATAGTTCTAGAAAGCGGCGGGGCCGGTTTCTCCTACAAAAACCGATCTCGTGAACTTCTCGACCATCTCCATTGAACAGCCCCCACTGAGGGTTAGCCATGATATTGGTGGTATGATGGCCTTGCCCTCGCGACGATAATCTGGGACGAGTGTCCACCCTGGTACGAGGACCCATGGACAAAGTAACAAAGGGAGCGTGGGGTGTTGTATTTCCCCTTGTGGCTTCACTCTGCTTTCAACTCCAAAGCCTTGGGGGAGGATATTCCTCAACTACCCAGGCTCCAGGTCATGGCAACTCGTCGGCCATTTGGGCATGAATGCAGGCTACCAACCCAACAAGTCCCAAAAGCTAGGAGCTATGCATTGTGGTTAATGTCCACTGGAAGTTTCAGCAAGACACAGCGGGGAACAGTGATTGGATAACTGGGGAAGAGGAGATGAGCTGAGCCATCTGAACTGATTATCTTATCCATCAAAGAGCTCGGCGACCCTTTTGGCCTCTAGACCCGATGTGGGCCTCTCCAAGCCAATCATATCGCAAAGTGACATCATGCCGGAAACCCGCGGCTCTTTGTCCAAGCGGCAGCTCAAGCAGCAGCTGGCATCGATTGGATCCAATGGAGCTCTGGCGGGCAATCGCAAGAGGGCGCGTCCACTAACTCCGTCGGTGGACGCTCACACTGTACGTACCTGCGTGTGTGTTGAGGGCAAAAAAAGTGTCGATTCGTCGCCGAGGCTCCGAACCCCGGCGCGTGCAAAAAGCCGGGGGGCGATGTCGCAGTTTTTTTTTCCCTCGTCATTAATGAACAAAGAAGAAGGAAAAAGAAGCAGTAGAAAATCGCGACAATTTTCTATGAAAACAGAAGAGAAGCCAATGCGTAGATTATCTCCACCTTGAAGCTGTTTAACTTGGTTGGGACATTCACTCAAGAGACGATACTAGCCGACAGCCCGACCGATTCTCCTCCGACCGGCCTCGGGGTTTTCCTCCGGATATTGGAGTCTTTTTTTCTTCTTCTCCTCACTTTTACCCCCTTGAGCTTTGGCGTTCCAGGCAGAGACAAAAAGGTGACGGAAGAGGCTGCTTTGTCTTGTCTACAGTAACTAACGGCTGGGAGCTTCGGTCTTGTTCCACCGACCGATGCCTTCGACGCCCTTGGATCGATCGCCACTTGCTACCAAGACAAGACCTCTCCACCAAAAAAGCACTACTCAACCGAGTCATCGTCATCGACGCCTCAGGTCTCTACTCTAAACTTGCTCTTTCAACCATTCATCTGATTTCTTGAACCTCTCGTCTTTTTCATCATATTCCGGCAAATCATGAACCAGACCTTCCAAGCCTGAACAAGAGACACCCCGGCTTCCCACAATGGCCCCTGTCGGAGCAAATCGTTCCGGCGGCTTCGACCACCACCACGATAACCAGCACCACCACCATCAGAGCCCGCTCCAGGCCGACGACGACTTTTCCCTCGCACACATGATTGATACGGAGCCCAACGGCCCCGACAATGGGGGCTCGCCGTCTGTTTCTGGCGCTGGCGCTCGAGGTCCTGGCAACAACGACGTCGTCGACATTACGGCTGGGCAAAAGATGGTATCGGCCATGTCGGGAAGCCTTCTAACTTCGCTACTCGGTACGCCTCGCTGTCCACAGATTCATTCAACTGCGATCTAACAATTTCTAGTTACACCCCTCGACGTCGTCCGCGTGCGCCTCCAATCCCAAAAAGCCCCCGTCTCGACCGTCGACTTCTCTAAGCTCGCCATCACAACCTCATCCCTCACGCCCGCCCAGACCGCCGAGCTCGGAATCACATCCTGCTGCCGCGAAGTCTTCTTCTCGGGTGGCAACGCCGATTTTTGCCTCGCCGCCCCGCGCATCGAGGGCATCGCAGCCGCTCCCCCAGCCGCAGAGTGTGCGGTCGAAGAAGTCCAGCGCCGAACTTTCAGCACAACTTTTGACGGCTTGCGCAAGATCGCCCGTAATGAGGGCTTCACCACGCTGTGGAGGGGTTTGTCGCCTACGCTCGTCATGGCTATTCCCTCGAATATAATCTACTTTACTGGTTACGATTGGTTGCGGTACA